>NC_056736.1:462063553-462311053 GCF_019279795.1 Protopterus annectens
CATTTAGAATGTGCCTTTAAAAGTTTTCATGGCATACTTTTCAATTATGCCTCATTTACTATGCAGCATGAGACTGGTGGTTTTAAATGTTAATTGATGTATATATATGCACTGATGCAGTTACCAGCCCACATCTAAGGAAGTTTTTGAAATGAAAACGTACTTGCATTTGGAGCATTAGTGTGATTTCACTGTTTTTTTCCTGTGAAGCGAACGCTTGGATTAAGCTATTTTGACAGCTGAAAAGCTTTGTTCCTTGGCGTTTTTATCCTGTGGATTTCTGTGGACTACACTGTTAAATCAACAACTACAAGGCTTGACTAATTCACCCTGTCCGTAAGCTTCATTGTGTTGTCTTCCAGGGTCTTGGCATATTGTCTACAGAGTGTAGATAGAGGCTGCTGAACTATACACCTGCATTACTTACTGTTGGTTGTTTGGTATCATGTGGGCCAGTCTGTCTTTACTATTGTACTACTTGATGGCCTTGGCCTGGACAGCAACATGTGTTAACCTTTCCAGACTACTGTATTAGTATTACTGTTTCACAATTGCATTACTCAGTTTATGAGGATGTCCATGTTTAAACAGCTATATGACATGGCATATATAACTGTAATAGTACACAAATAAAGCTTCCCATTTATGCACACCTGTGTGCGGTGTTAAATCCTTTGATATCTCTGCGGGTATATGTTGCAGGCAATGAATGTCATTTCTATGAGTGGCTCATACAGTCTCCAGTTGGTAAGGTGATAACTGTAGGAATAGTGGCTGTTCCATATTGTGTGCATGTACTACATATGTAATTAACTGTACATATCTTTGCTTGTGTATGTGTAGTTATATATATATATATATATATATATATATATATATATGTGTGTGTGTGTGTATATCTGTATCTGCATATATGTGTCTGTGTATATGTATCCTAGGGATGCCCATGTCGTGTCAGGTCCTGGTTATGGGATCTGCAACAGCTGATAGCGTATTGTAAGGCAGAAGTGTTTGGCTGTGGGGGGGTACACCTATTCTTACAAGAGTATATTGTTTGGGGCCTCTCCACCCCATTAACGGTGCATGTGGACATATATGTCTTAGTTATTTTCCCATTATCTACAAATGTATGTCCATATATACCTCTATAGATGTATATATATATCTGTTTACATATATAAGTATGTACCTCGCAAGACATCTACAACAACTGGAAAGATCGCAGAAATACCTCACAAACAGGATTACCAGCCTCAAACAGATGCCCTATGCAGACTGTCTCAAAAATCTCCAGCTTTACTCCATCGCATATCGCCTACTCAGAGGTGATCTCTGCCTAACATACAAAGCTATGTCAAACCCAGATCTGTTGGACATGGTCCACTTAAAGAAATCCCAATCCCTCCGAGTTACACGCTCTAGGGACCTAAAACTTGTCACCACAATAAACAGAACATGTTGGAGGGATAGCTTCCTGTCCCAGAGACTTCCCATACTCTGGAACAATCTACCTATCTATATCAAACAAAGCTCCTCATTAGCACTCCTCAAGAAAAATCTTGATGATTGCATGGGAAATAGGAAATTCACCCCGGGGATAACTTCTGTGGCTCTGCTCGACAGTGGCATAGGAAAATAATTGTCTTGGGTGGAGAAAGCCAGGGTTCCTTTTTGGCTAGGCTTATATAGGCCCTAAGGCCACTAGCCTAGTATCTACCTATGAACCTATAAAACTATGTCCTTATATACCTACATGGATATATATCTGCTTACATATCTGTAACTTGCTGTGTATATTTAGACATATAGGTGTAGACATATATATCTATAGATGTAGTCATTTGCATGTATATATGTTTATATATATATATATATATATATATATATATATATATATATATATATATATATATATATGCCATGGAAAATGGTATCTGCTGCAGTGGGACTCTAACCAGGAATTAACTAACTAAATAACCACCAACCACAAACAATTCCGAAGATTTGGTGGTTCGAATGCAGGACCACAACCAAACCAAGCAAACAGATTCCACAAGATGGTATAATGTTGATTCTCACAGAACCCACGTAAGTCCAATACACAAATTAGCTCCACAGAAGGTAAAAACGAAAAACGAGAAACGAGAATGTCCCTTTATTCTCCACGATATAACAAAACACGATACAACGTATATATCACATAAACAGAAGTTCAACATGAATGTTAACCTAGGTTTCGTCTCAGTATCCAAGACTTCTTCAGAACAACTATTACATCAATTCGCTAGTTTAAATACCCTGCTCATTACTAATCAAATAATCAAATAATCAAATCCTAAACAACCTACAATTAATAAATTACACTTGATTTTAAAAACAAATATATATATATATGGTATTAATAAGCTAATTAACTTATAAACACTAAATATTATTGATTTAATAAATACAATTTATAAATTTGTATATATAATTATTGTATATAAATATAAAAATATACACACATATTATGTTATTATAAAAACACTGCTAAATTTATAACCAGGAATGCCTGCGAGTGAGGAAAATGCTCTGCCCACTACACTATTGGTATGCTGCTTCATTTGCATATATCTTCCTTTTGGGGGGAGGTTGCACTGAACCTGTCCCAGCCGTCCACCAGAGTTATTCTCTTCAGCCATTTAAGTTGCATTAACCTTAGCTAAGCGATGGGCACACCCGTGCACCTACAGTTAGCTGTAATCAGATTTTTAAAAATAAATGCAAGGGTTTCTTCATTTTATTTATGTATTCTGTTGCTGTTGTACACAAGGGGGACTGTTGGTGGGGATATGCAGTCACCTGTGAGCGGTCTCACTCATTGCATACCCCTTTCTGCTGTTCTTCATTGTGGGGGCGTGTTTATTCTGAGAGCTCTGCACTCTTACATGCTCCATGTAAGCCTAGGAGCTCAGGCAGCATGCCTCATTGATATGCATGACGCACTGCCGTCCTGCTCCTAAACGGTCGCTTCCGTGCAGGACTAAGCTAGTCCTGCACAGAAGATTAGTAAATTTGGGGGGAAATCTTGAAATTCAAAACACTGAGACCAAAATCTTGAAAATTTAAAACATTGAATCCTATTACATTGAAAAAACATAGAAAACCAACATTTACTATAGTCCAGCATAACTACATACAGAAACAAATAAAAGACAAATAAAAGACAAACTATATTACACTTGTCCAAATATAAGCAGGGGGTCTTTGTTCAGGGTTTTCTTTTGTAGTCTAAAAGGAATTGATTCTGCATGGGTCTCAGTGCAGTGACAGTTTTAACACCTCTGCAGTAGTGTGAGGGGATGGGGACTCTCAATTTCTCTTGAACTACAAAAGAAAACACTGAACAAAGGCCTGCAATTTAGTTACTTTTCTGGCTGTAGCTGGATAACTTTTAAGTATAGTGTAAAACAAGGTCTGAGCCAAACATAATTGAGGGTGATTAGAGACAGAAAAGAAGCAGTCCTTTTACAGAAGGTAAAGTAAATAATGGTGACCCTTAAAAATCCCATTATATGTCAATGGCATGAGAATTCAAAGTTACTTCCTTAGGTCTAGCATGAGTCATACAAAGCATTATGGGAAAGAGAAAGGGTTGAGGGAGAACAAGATCATGTTGATACATCAAGCCCCATTGGTAGCCATGTTGTGGAAAACGGGCTAAAATTGCAAATAAAGCACTTGAGTGATTTTTGAAGTGTTAAAATATGTCAAGAAACAAAGATAGAGTGAAAAAAAGAGATTTCTTTTAGTTCTAGGGTGGAGTTTTCCTTTAAGCATCTCTCAGTTCTAGGTGCGCAACTGGACTGATGTCTGAGTGCATTTGCCTTAGTTAAAATATTAAGATGAGCAAAATATAAACACATGATGAAGTGAAAAAAAATGACATACGAGGAAAGTAACACCACACAATACAGTTTGCGTAGACGAGGTCTCCATTGTGGGCATCTGTGAGCATGCAAGATGAAACAGTTAGAAGCTAGAGGCCATAGACAAGGCAGTCAAAATGCTGGTGACCGGAAATTTTATTTTTGACTCCCTACTATTTAGTTAATTTATAATATTAGGTTTACTACTCCTTGTTGTTCTTGTTGTATTAGTACAGTATTATTGTAACTAGAGCCTGGCTTAAAAGGAGTCCTTGTTATCCATTCTACTCATCTTTGCAGAGCAAAATAAATCAATAACTACATCTGCAGTGAGCAGTAGAGACTCACAGACAAAGTGATGTCACTGTGTGCTAAGTACAGAGGTAGGCATTGGGTTAGGCCAGTGAAAAGCCTTCTTATCAACAGAATGGCAACATCTGACCAAGATACCCTTATCTCCTCTCCACCAGCATTTCCGATATCAAGAATGGTAATAGGTGTTAGCTGTGGGAGCTATATCATGTGTATCCAGTTGTCAGTTCCTGCTGTACAGTATGCCTCAGAAGTCCACAAAGAACAAGTTCTGGCTAACTGTTGATAATATCATGGGTATTTAATGGTCAGTTCTAAAATTATATTAGTACAAGGAATTAGTATGTAGCCAAAGCTGGTTGATGTCCTCCTGCATCATTGCTACCTCTAATAAATCTGCTTTCACTGTCTACAAAAGTCTTAGCTAGTGAGCTACATTGCTTTTGTTGTTATTCTCTTAAAGTTTGACTTTATACAGACATCATGATTTACCAAATGTTATAAGTTAACAGTCTACATTTATCATACCTGACCCAGATTGGATGAGATCAGAATTATAAAGATTATCTTAAGTTTCACAAAATGTCATACTGTTAGCACTCACAAGGCCCAGCTAAACAGCTAAAACAGACGTTATAGTTTTACAAAGCAAAGACAGCTGTAATAAAACAACTGTACACTTTGATGAAATTAAGAAAAGCAAAAGGTATAGCTTTGGATAACATGAAAAGCAACTACTGTAAAAGTATATTGCTGCAATCGTGTATATGCAACATTTCAGAGACATACAAAAAATTCCTTCCTAACTTCTAAGATATTTATAACAACCAATAGTGTTTGAACATATCTGCCAGACAGAAGCTTCTCATTTCTTGCATTTGTTTCTAATAATGTTTCATTGTTCTCACTATGTTACAGGCAAGGTCAATTTAACCATTGTTTGCCACTTGAAGCAGAAAGAAAAAAGGCAAAACCATGCCACTGCTTTAATGACAGAGCCATGACTAGAGAGCATAGGCTTGTCATGATGGGGGGTGGGGTCAGTGCTAGGAAAGACGAGTGTGTGGCTGTCCAAACAAGTGAAGTTAGCTCCTGGTGGCACGTGTATGAGATAGGCATGCATGGACAAAGAGACATAGGTGGCCCTTGAAGTGAAACAATTCCTCATGCTACCACCAGAGGCAGGGTTAGGTCAAAATAAAGCAAAGCTACCATCAGCAATATGCAGGCCAGCACACACTGCCCTCAGAAGTGATCCATTCAATTTATTGTTTAACTAATAACATTATTAGTATGATAAGAAATTAGCTGATCTCAGTGCTTACCTGAGAATTAATGGAAGCAGATGCTTGCAATCTTCTGGAACTGTTTTTTCCACATATATTTATAGGTACATAGGTACTAGGGGTACATAGGTACTAGGCTATCAGCCCAAGGGCCTAAGTAAGCCTAGCAAACAAAGTTCCCTGATTTACGCACCCAAGAAAGTTAATTTCCTATGCCCCTTTCGAGCAGAGCCACAGAAGTGATCCCCAGGGTGTATTTCCTATTTCCCATTCACTCATCAAGACTTTTCTTGATTGTTAATGAGGAACTTTGCTTGACATAGATGGGTAGCTTGTTCCAGAGTATGGGAAGTCTCTGGGACAGGTATCTATCCCTCCAACATCTCCTGTTTATTGTGGTGACAAGGTTTAGGTCCATAGAGCATGTAGCTCAGAGGGATTGGGATTTCTTTAGGTGTAGCATGTCCAACAGCTCTGGGTTTGACATAGCTTTTATATGTTAGGCAGAGATCACCTCTGAGTAGGCGATATGCTGCAGAGTAAAGCTAGTGTTTTTTGAGACGGTCAGTGTAGGGCATCTGTTTGAGGCCAGTAATCCTCTTTGTGAGGTACTTCTGTGGTCTTTCCAGCTGCTGCAGATGTCTTGTGAGGTACATCCCAAAAGGGGCATTGTACTCTATAATGGGTCTAATGAGTGTCAAGTAGAGGGGAACAATGACCTCTTTTTTCCTGGATGAGAACACTTTTATGATGAGGTGTGCCATGTAGAAGGATTTCCTGACTACTGTGGCAATGTGATTATCAAAGGAGAGACTACTGTCCACTTGTGTCCCAAGGTCTCTTATCACGCATTCAGCATTAAGAAGACTGCTGCTTATGTGGTAGTTCATGGGTCCAGAGTTTTTACTAAAGGAGATAACAATGCACTTTTTGGCATTGAGCTTGAGGTCATGGCTCTGACACCAGGCATCTGTCTCAGTGATACCTTTCTGTAGGATATCCACATCATTTGGGGACTCGACTATAGCTCTTAGTTTGCAGTCATCTGAGAACTTCATTAGCCAGAGGCCTTCTGTGTTAGCCTGTACGTCAGAGAAGTAGATACCAAACAGGAGAGGTCCCAGGACTGGACCCTGTGGTACACCACTTGTCACTGGTTTGAAGTCATATTTGGAGTCTGCAACTTTTATAGTGTGGGTTCTGTCAGAGAGCCAGTTGGCAACCCATCTTGTGACATAGGGGTTTATACCTAATTTAGTGAGTTTTGCTATAATTTCAGAATGGGGGATGGTGTCGAAAGCCTTGGCGAGGTCAAGATAGGCTGTGTGAACCAGCTTACCATCGTCTACAGCTTTGGTGACAGCCTCAAAGAAGTTGACAAGGTTCAGGAGGCATGATCTGCCTTTCACAAACCCAAACTGGGTGGGGTCCAGAGTTTGGAGGTTGCCAATGTCTTTGTTTATGAATTCCATGATGATATGTTCCATGGCCTTGCAGACCAAGCTCGTCAGGCTAATAGGGAAATAGTTCCCAGGATCAGTGGTGGCTCCCCCTTTGTGCAGTGGGATAACTGTTGCTGTGTGCCATTCAGTGGGCACAAAGCCAGATATGAGGCTATGATTGAACATGGTGCTTTGGTGGGGAGCCAGTTCATTCTGAAGTTCATGTAAAATGCAGCCTGGGATGTTGTCCGGTCCTGTGGATGCTGTGTTTTTGGCTTTAGAGAGTGCTGCTTTTACCTGTGTAGTTGTGATTACAGGTACTTTGCAATCTTCCTGTATAGATATGGACCCTTTAAGGGGTGAAAGGGGTTAAAATTAGCACTGAACCTATCTGCCAGGATGTGGCAATATCAGTTGGTTCTGTAATTTTTGTGCCATTGTGCTGTAACTCAGAGCAGATCTGGGTGTTGCCATTGAGATTCTTGACATAGCTATAGAATGCTTTGTGGTTGTCCTTAGAATTAGTGGCAATCTTGTTTCCATAGCTAGCTTTGGAGGATCTTATAAGGGATCTCAGTTTCTTACTAAGGCTGACCAGGGAGTTCCTCCACTCATGGGATTTTACTCTCTTTTGCAACAGATTCTTCCTTCTGTTGTAGAGTTTGTTTATGGCAGGGGACCACCAGATTGGCTTCCTATTTTGGAGGATAGCATCTTAGTTGTGTTTGGGATAGCATGATCCATGCACTCGTGTAAGTGCTTATAGAGTGCATTTGTATAGGATTCAGCAGTTGTAACTGTATTGTTCATCTGCATGGGTGTCATGAAGTTCGCCACTTCTACCTTAAGAAGCATGAAGTTGGCTTTGGAGAAATTTTTTACCATGGTTCCCTTAATGGGGGGTGGGGTGGGATGTGGATATCTAGGGTAAATAGCTTATGGTCGGATCTGACCAACAAGTTGACTTCAGGTGTATAACACCGGTCACTCATGTTGGTAATAACTAGGTCTAGGATATTGTTGCCCCTGGTGGGGGTGTGGATAAGTTGATCCAGGGCATTGGAATTTATGAATTCCAGAAAACGCTGAATGAAGGAGTAAGCACATGAGTAGTTTTCCCAGTTAATGGTGGGGTAGTTGAAATCACCCAATATTAGGGTGTTTGGTTGAACCCTAATATTTTCCAGTATATCAAGAAAAGAGGACTGGGAATCCTGGGACATGGTGGGGGATCTGTAGCAAGCTACAATTTGGATTGCAGTTTTTCCCAGAGTTAGTTGCACTTGGATAACCTCGGATACATTATGCTGAGCAACTAGCCTGGAGGTGAGGATATCCTTAATGAATATGGACACACCTCCGCCTTTGGTGTTCCTGTCCAGGTTAGATGGCCGAAACATGTGGTATGAATTATAGTCTGGTAATGCAGGGGTACTCTCTGGAGCCCTGAACCAGGTCTCAGTCACTGCACAGATATTGATTTTCTCCATTTTAAGGAGTGCCATGAGTGAGTGCATTAGACTTCTAGCATTGAATAGCATTACCCTCAGTTTTTGCTTGCCTGTTCCTGTTACAGTGGTGAATTTGTCATTTAACTAAGAAACAGCAACTAAACACACCAAAACTTTATGTAGCAAAGCTTTCAGGAATACACCCTTCATCAGTACACATTAAGCAGTTAATTTACAAAACTTTAAATAGAAGAATCAATTAATCACATGATGTAGCCAGCCTAGTTATTTAAAAAAGATATAACTTGTTACAAAAATAAAACACACTACATAAACATTTCTAAATAACATACATTAACTTGAAATACATTACTACATATCTTAACTTAAAACCATTATCTAAATAAAAATACTCTATCAGAATATAGATATTGTTTAAAAATATCAAAGTCTTTGGGCAGGATTCACGAAGCCTTCGTGTAAGAGTTATAACTCTTACACGGAGGCTGCAGTTAAACGGAGTGATGTCAGCATGCTCTGCATATTCATGAGAGCATGCTGAATCACACCTAAGGCTAACATGGTCCGTGTAAGACAGTAGGGGGCATATCCGTAGGCCGAGCCCTGTAAGCGGACACACCCCCAGAAGAGTAAAAGTGCCCAAAGTAAACACCCACGACAGAGTCCATGGAAATGTGAATAAACACAACACAACACATGCCCCCACAGACTATGAACAGAAAATATATAAATGAACATGTTATAAATTTTTTTTAAATCGTAAAGATGTTTGCCCGTGAGTGCGCTCGTTTGCGCGGGTGTGCCCGTAGCGCAGCTACAGTTAGCAGTCAGTGGGAAAGCATATAAGAACTAAATATGCAAAGTAAGCCAAGAAGCAATAGCGTAGCGGTAGAGATGTCGGCTGAAGAGCAGGCATTCATGGTTCGAGCCCCCACAACACCAATTTTTATTTTTAGCAAAATAAGCACGAAACAAGTCCCTGACAAACATGTACACATATAAAATCACATTTTATGTAAAATGTAATGAAATAGTTCATTTATTTTGAAGAAATGTGAGGTAACAAAACAATAAAAAATGTCAGATGTGCCTATAGCTGAGCCACAGTTTAACAGGGTGAGTGCATCTGCCCGTAGGTGAGCAGTGGTTTACCTGGTGCAAAATGAGTGCCCGTAGCTGAGCAGTGGTTTAACAGGTGCATATTGAGTGCCTGTAGGTGAGCAGTGGTTTAACACGCTGAAACTGTATGACCCTAGCTGAGCTGAGCGTGATATGCGTGCTGACAGCCAAATGAGGCATAAGCCAGCGCACCTTGTTTGCGTGGAGCTGCACACCGTGCTAACAAGCTAACCGACGGGCAACGTTGAGCAAGCTGTAACAAAACTGCCTTTACACAGACACACCCCCTAGCCTGTCTAGACAGTCATAAAATATAAAAAGCAGTGGCCAGGTTCGAACCCAGGATACCATGCACCATAGGCAAGGTACTGAACCACTAAGCCACAACAGCTGTACTCAGAAATGCAGTAATAGCAAATATATAGGAATGAATAGAAAGTGGAGCATGACAAAGCAGGTTTTGTGAAGTGGATACAATTCCAAAATGGCCAATCACAGATAAGTGCGGGAAAAACGGCATATATAAGCCCCATAGGCAGGAATACACAGCATAAACGATTGTAGAACTGACTTGCAGCCAGAATGTCAGGTGTAGGTGAGGGTAGTTGCTTTCGAGCACAGAGGTGGGGTGTTGAGGAGTCCAGATACATGGTCTGGCTCCTAGTCCACAATCATGAGGCCCAACTCATGCAGGGCCAGGTCCTGTGGGGAGCATATAGGGCTGAGGCGTGGGACCGGTTGGCTCATGATCTCACCAGTGCCACAGGGATTCCAAGGACTGGTGAGCAGGTCCGTCACCACCATGCGGACCTGAAGAGAAGCAAGCAGGACCAATTGAACCTTTGGATCCAGGAGGCCCAGCAAATGCCCAACGCCCCACTACTGAGTAAGTTACATTTAATTATGTATGTAAGAAATTAAATTAGCTGATATTATGGATGTGTATTCCAATATTACTTCATTTATATTACAGCTGCAGGTGTCTGTTCTGCGAACCGCAGAGCCTATGGCGATAGGCTGGTGCGGTTGCACCAGGCAGGTCAGTAATCCACTCCCAGTAACTGTAAAGAAATATCAAAGTATGACAGTTAGCAAAAGAGTGCAGTGTAGTCACTAAGTAATAAAATGTGCAAGTAACAGTGTAAAAGTGTTTGCAAGTATTGCTTGATTACAAAAGTGTGTTGCAGTCTGTAATCCAAACAGAAAAATGAAAATGTCTCAAATAAAGTCTGAAATAAAGATGCCCCACCTGTAATATAATAGTGCATAACCTGCAGCAGGCTGAAAAGTACAGCTGCAGAAGATGAGCAAATCACATGTGTGAAATATATCCCTGTTGAAATACTGAAACATGACAGAAGTGAGACTGCTGGAAAGGATTGTAATAACTACAGGTAAAACATGTCAATAAAGCCTAGAAGTAAGTACCATCCTGAATAGTAAAATGAAAACAAGTGAGAGGGTGTGAGAAAGAGTTATGAATCCACCAATAAAGTAGTAATAACCCCTGAATAAAGTATACTGCAGTCAGTACAGAATGAAATGAATGTGACAAGTAGAACCAAACTGCGAAATGTGTCCAAAGTGTTGCTGCAGCTGGAATGTGTATCCCAAAATCTGGATATGTTGCTCTCAGTCTGCAATATGCAGATAGTATGATTGTCTGAAATATCAAACATCCACAGTTGTCTATAGCTATATAAAGCAAATGTAGCAGGATGATGTAGCTGAACAAAGCCAGATATGAATGTATGAATAACAATAAAATGTATATTGATGTAGCAGTAACAGTCCTATCACCAAAGTGAAGTAGTTATCATATAGGAAACTGTAGTTAGAACAGTAGTGTGTATATATCTGTAGCTATTAGAAATGTACAGCATATATATTGGTATCTGAAGGTGTTAATAATATTTTCTTCACCCCACCCTATAACCACATATAATCCATTCCACGTGAAATTGGTATGTGCAATCACAATTAACACCCCTGGACATTTGTCCTGATGGGTCATAAATATTTGCATGTCCGTTGATGCATCTGCCCTGTTCATACATCCAAACCTGATGGCCTGTTGCCATCAATCAACCCTGCATGTTGTTGGACTGTGTATTGCTGTTCAAATTATGCATGTGTTATGCTCGCTGTTCAATGGTGTGAATATCTGGGTGTTTGGTTAATGGGAATACTAATGCATGCTGTTACAACTAATTGCGAATGGTATTGTATGTTACTAACCCAAACTGTCATGACATAATGCAAAACATAGAACGACAGGGAAGGCGGGTTCCAGCGGACCCACCTCTCCCACCTCAGCTGGCGAGTGCACCTGGCACTAGTGCCCAGTCTGGACCCTCCTCCGGTGGCCCTGTGCCACCTGTGGGTGGAAGTGCTGCAGGGGATGGGGCCCGTCCCCCCTCTGCAAGCGTGGCTGGAGGAGAACCACCACTCACCCTCCGTAGCGTCCGGACTGTGGTGCGTAGGGAGATCCGGGACTCTGTTCTTGAGCCCCTACGCCAGCTTGAGGCACAGGTGGCACAACTTATGGGCATGCCTGTTGCCCAGCCTACACAGCCCCAGCACAGCCCCATCCTGGGCAGTGAAGGAACAGTGGCAACTGCCCATGGGTGGGGATATCAGTTCCACTGTTGCCATCTGTGGGCTCATGGGCTCTGGATATCCAAACCTCCGTCCCCGTCAATTGTGTAACCCCCCCACATGTGTCATACACCGCCCCTGTATGCATCTTGTTTGTCTTGTCTGTTGACCTACCCAACCTACCTCCCCAGCTATACCAACTTCCTTCACCTGACATACCACTCTCACCTGAAAAAAAAAGGCACTCTGTACCCACAAAACAATTACGCCTCATACATAGCTGCCCATTCTGCACATATGTCTGCCGGACATGGAAACTATCAATTACAATTGGCTGTACAACAAGTATTATTGTTGTCCTTACACCTCTCTCAGGGGTGGAAGGTATCAAATGTCACACCAAATTACAAACATATGCACAGCTGTTGCTGATGAAGAAATGGGCAGCTATGGGCCTTACCTACATCCCTCCTGCAAAACCCAAGCTTGTTTCCCTACTTTATTACCCTCTTTGTGACCCCTTTTTCACCACTTTCCTGTCTCCCCATTTTCATTTCTTTCAAAGAAAATAATGCGGGTGTGCGCAAGAGTAAGCACGTTTAAGTGGTTGTAAGCGGGTGTGCGAGTGTGCGCAGAGCTGAACGCCAGTGCGCATGCGTGAGCTCCACGCAAACCAGCGCTAACCCGGTTACAACTGCTTAAAAGTGCCTTAGTCACTTTGATTGACAGGTCCTGTAGTCAGTTCAGAAGCAAAATAAAATCCCACTGGCACTCCCGAACCCAGGACCTTGGAAACAGTAGTCTGCATGATTTACCACTAAGCCATGACTGTTATACAAGAACATTGTGCTAAAATAAATATATCATGTAATAGTAGGAATGAATGTAAAGGGAATATAGGATGTGTAGTACACAAAGCATGTCATTTAGAATTACTGTCAAAACTAGTGGATTTCCATAATAGTAGTGTGTGAACAGAAACAGCCATGCTAGTTGGTAGCTAGTAGGTAATAATGTCACTGTAGCACCTTGCAAGCCACACACATACTCACAGCAGGATAATCACTGCCCATACCCCACAACCTCTTACAGGAACACATCCGGACCAAGTAATAAAATATGTGGAGCAAAGGGCCAAAACCAGGGACACATTACAAATAATGTTACAACAAACTCAGACAGTTCAGAGAGTAACAGGTTCTGCATTTTGTGGGATGTTTGGAAGGGTATGAAGTCTGAAACTTGAATGTTTGTCACTATATTCTGACTTGAGCCCAGAGTGATTTGCCAGAAAAAGCTGTGCATGAGATATTGACCAAAATATGAGGCGGAAATGTGGACAACCTGCAAATATTTGTACACATGAGAGGTCTGACACCACCATATTTGAATAGTTAAGAGCCTAGACATAGCAACAGTGAATGAGTTACAGGGATGCCCCACAGACTCCATGTGAAATGTACAAACAGTAGGCAGAAAGGTGTTACAACGCATGCAATGGTAACTATGGAGTCCTGAAAGTATGCACCACTTGCATGGCAGAAAAAGTGTAGTAATACATATGCTCATGCTATCCCACAGTCACAACTGCAGCATACCAGACAATTTAATGGGTGTACCCCACTGATATGTACCATTCCATGAGGCAGATAACAGATGCACCTGAGAGTCTCTGAGGCCTGCTCAGCAGCATACTCAAATACCCTAATAGATGTCAAGGCCCACACCATGGCCAGACCACACTGCATGCTGTAACACCCTAGCAGATATAGCAAGCATTCCAAGGTGTGAATGTACATGGAAAATAGGAAAGCCACAGCAGCACACTACAGTCAGGACACCTAGCAGGCATACAAGTAGTGACTGTAAAGGGCAAATATTGAAGCCATAGCAACAAAGTGCAAGCAAAAGTGCAAGGAAAGCACACACACACACACACACACACACATTAACAGTAGTAGTAGTCGTAGGTGTCAGTGTACATACACAGTTAGTACAGGAAACTGGAGAAATGAATGGAGGAATGTTAATCTACAACACAGCTGGAAATATGAGAGAGATACCAACCTTTACACTCACAGAACATTGTCCACAGCATACCAGCATGGTCCCTGCCCTTAAAATCTGAAAGGGCTACGCCTATCTCACATACCTTTTTATAGCACTGTTCTGAAATCACAGTGAGAACTGCAATCAGTACACAACTGGCTGCATGCAATTAGCAAATGCTGGCTAACAATTGGTGCAGAGGCCATCACATGGACATATGCAGATACCTACAAAAGTATGCTGTACTCCTAGTCCACACATGCAATACTTTCATTGCACCCTGAGGAGGAAGTGAGAGACAGACAGAGAGAGAGAGAGAGAGAGAGAGACAGAGACAGAAAAACGAAATTAAACAGACACAAACAAAACTGTTCAGCAACAGCCACCTGAAAGCTGACAACTGGCAAGTGGAGCAGCAGGACACAAAACCAGATGGCAACACAAGCAGCTGTGACAAACACAGGTAATGTAAAGTAATACTATAAAGGTCTACATACTGTGAACCCTCCATATGTGTCATTGGTCTGTATCCATATGTATATGAAGATGTGCAAAGGGCAGGGGACATACAGCAACTATCAGTGAAGGCTGTACATACATTTGTATGTGAGAGCATCTATGTGCACATATCAATGTAGGTTGACTGTAGGTTGTAGTGCAATGTACAAAGTAGGTTTCACAGTTATGTATGTTTAGCAGTATGTTAGTGTGTGTATACAGTATGGTAGACAAACATGTTGATATACCTGTCTATCATATGGATACGTATGTATGTCAAAATATGTATGTATGTATGTATATATATATATATATATATATATATATATATATATATATATATATGATATGCATATATGTATACATACATAGAGAGAGATGTAGGAATACATAGACAGATGTAGATAGATAGAATATGTACAAACATATATATGTAATACACACATACAGATATAGATATATGTAGATACATATACATAGACAGACTGATCTGACTATCTACAGGTATGACTGTATATGATGACCTCAACACCCCCTGTCCCACCCCCTCTGTCACTCTCATCCCCTCTGTGCCCCCCTCCATATCTATAGCAATATATGTACATCAATATATATATGTGTATATGTATACAGACATATATATATATATATATATATATATATATATATATATATATATATATATATATATATATACATATATATATATATATATATATATATATATATATATATATATATATATATATATAGAGAGAGAGAGAGATGTATATATATTCTGAGTGAGGCACATGTGTACAGATGTATTGCAACAGGTGCCTGGTGACAAAGGCATGGAGTGAACACCAGTGTCAAAACTGGAGTACCATACCCCATTTCAAATCACCTACACCAGTAACCACCAGATATGTGATTGGCTGCCCACCACTGCATGTGTCAGGGGTGAACAGGGTCATAAATGTGTACAATAGTCCCCCAATGATATTCACAGTGGCACACTATTCCTGGAATACCTGCACATGGTATGTGTCAGCAGACATGGTGTGTCAGCTATGGACATGTAGGTCAGTGTACCCTACCACACCACATAATGGCTGCCATGGTATGTACCTCACATGACAGCTACAGATATGGAGAAGGACACAGTGACATGTACAACACTGTGACAATGCACTCAAACACATTACCAATGCACAGTGACTGACAACACCACAGAGTACACACATACTACCCACATAGAGGTTACCACTCCTGGATTTACATACGTAAGTCACACCCATGACAGATGTCCAACAACCATAGTAACACCTCACACCATCCACAACCTAAATGACTGCTGTGTGTCGTCCATGCCACTGCAATAGAGAGCACATGTGGAGGTAAAGGTTCCTACCCACAGATAAGACATACCCTGCAATAAACCACACAGTGTTAAGAAGCAAGACTCCCCATGAGTACATGTCACACATACCCCTGCTGAATGTTAGTCAGATAGGTAATATGCCATATGAGTCACCCTGTGTAACTGTGTGACAGCAGCAGGTACCATCACACCACATGTGTCACAATGGTCAGGGTAGCAGAACAGTATGCTGCTGTAGTCCCAGGGGCAATAGCATATTGTATAGTATTGTATTGTAATGTATTGTATTGTGTTGTATTGTATTGGTATGTTGAGGTGCCTCCTTCGTGGAGTGGAACCACTGCTGCTGTGCGCCAGTGTACAGGTACATATCCTGTAGTCAGGCTAGTGTTACATAGCACTTCTATATGTGTGTTTAGCTCCTGTCAGAGTTCATGTAGCATGCAACCGGGGATACCATCAGGTCCCAGTCATGTTGTGTATTCTGCTTTCCTGAGGGCGGCTCTCACCTGGACATCTGTGATGACAGGGAGGTTACAGTCAGCTGGGATAACTATGTCTTATTTTGGGGGAGAGGGAGGTGACACCTGCACTGAACCTGTCTGCCACAATGTTGTCAATATCTGTGGTTCCAGTGAAATATTTGTTGTTGTGTACTAACTATGAGCATAGAGGAGGGATTCTGACCAGGTTGCTAAGATAACTGAAGAAGGCCTTCTGGTTATCTGTAGTGTCCCTCTTGATTTCCCTCTCAAAGTTGCCCATGGATGTTTGTATGAGGGAAAATAGAACCTTACTAGTGCTGCTCAGACATGCCTTCCCTTTATGGAATTATGCTCTGTCTTGCAGTAGCTTCCATCTTTGTAATACAATCTGTCTATGGCTGGGGTCCACCAGACAGGATGCTGTCCCTTTGTGGAGAGTGTCTTGGTCATATATGGGATTGCATGATCCATGCATTCTCGGAGATGTCCGTAGAAAGCATTTGTGTAGGGGTCAGCATTGTGGGTTGTGTCTTCCACTGGCCCAGTGGGCTGAAAGGATACCATGTCACTGTTACAAAGTGTAAAGTTTGCATCTGCAATGTTATTCACTATAGTCGTTTGTGCTGGTGGTGGAGGTGGGATATGTATATCTAGGGCAATTAGTGTGTGGTCAGCTCACAGTAGTTGATGATGTAGGCCATACAGTACCTAGATACAAACCCCAGAGTGAGGAGGTGCTCTGGACCTGAATCAGTGTTCTGACTGCTGGGGTTTGGTAGTATGTCGTATGGAGTGTGCCAGGTACTGTTGCACAGTTGCTGGCTGAGCACTGATACCTGGCCATTTACATGTGTATCCACCAATAGACAGACAGATGCTATATATGTGAGATATGTTGTATCATAACAGTCGAGTAGCATGTGTAGTATGTGTGCCAAATTCTGCTGACATATATTGCTGATATCAGGTTATTTTTTCTTTCAGGTACATGGCTCACCCGCAAAATCCTGGTTACTCCACAGCTGAGGATAAGGAGATACACCAGAGCCTGGTACGGGATTATGCAATACTCTTTTCCCGCACCAGCCAGAATCAGCAGGAGAGGGCTGCACTGTGGCAAGACCTGGTCCGTCGGGTAAATGACATAGGCATGCATAATAGGACATATGAGCAGGTACGACATCACTGCAGTGATTTAATCAGAAATGTCCATCAGCGTGCGTCGGATATCCACAGGCAACAGGTTGCCACAGGTGGTGGGGTGGCTACACATCCCCACTCACCAGACTGGAGGGACTACTCATGAGTGTAGTGGCTCCAGTCCGCCAGCAACAACAACAGCAGCAGACATGCATTATGATGGAGGCTGGAGCCACACAGCAGCAAGACTATGAGCATGCAGGTAATATGCCATATGTATAGTTGACTGTTGTGTACACTGGTAGTTAATGCATGTGTGAGGTGTGTCCTTGGTTTGTAGCTGTCATCATAGTATTTAATGTGCAAGTGTGATATCCTCAATATTAGCAGCTGACCTGTGAAAGGCGACTGTTGTACTACTGACCTGTATCATACTCAGTAACAATGGCACAGTTGTGCCCACTGACATTAGTTTCCTCACTTCTGCAGGTCCCTCTGGTGTAACAGCAATGCAGCCTATCCATGCTGGTGAGTGTGTATTAACAATACCTGTAATAGTCTTGATAGTAATAGTAATATTAGGCTCACTTAGTAGTGCTCTTTGTATGCATGCAGGTGTCTGTGTCTGTGTGTTGATATCACGCATACTGAGTAGTGTACAATTGTGTGCAACTGTGTGCATGTGTACGTGTGCATGTGTGCATGTGTGCACCTGTGCATGTGTGCATGTGTGCATGTGTGCATGTGTGCATGTGTGCATGTGTGCATGTGTGCATGTGTGCATGTCTGGACCTGTGCATGTGTGGATGTGTGCATCACTGGTAATGTGTAGACATTGTAAACTGTGTTTCCTGTTTCCCTCCCACAGGTTCTGGTGCTGCTCTGGTGTCATGCAGCAGGGAACCTGAATCAGGTGCCATGGGTACTGATAATGATGACATCTGTGTAATGGCACAGGAAGGTATGCCAGGGTCCATCATTGGTCAGCCGATTGACAGTACACAGCTGTCAACCCCATCAATGCGCACAGTTATCCTGCCAATACACCCTTTGTCACCAATGTCCCTAGGTGATGGACAGCATACAGTGGGCATTGACCAGGGTAATGTGGTATCTGTGGCACATGCCTCCCACACAGCAGCCATGGGCATGGCCCTGAGATGGTACCACACAGACAGATGTCCAGGGGTTCTCGTGGGAGCATCCGTGGGCGTACTGCCCCTGTCAGACGTGCCCACAGAGGTCTTACAACCTCAGCTATGTTTCAGCTGTCATGCAGGCACAGTCACGTATGGAACGGTACACCAGACAGGGTCTGAGGGAGCTGACAGCATGTCGCACAGCCATGACTGACAGTATGCGTGACATTGCGGCTGCCATCCGTAATTTCACCGATGTCATAGACAGACGTTGTGGGGACATATTAGACCAGTTCCACAACTACATGTCCATGAGCCAGGGCGATGGTGGATGGTTGAGGCATCGACGTGGGCGTATGCCAGCAACAGCAGCAGCTGGCAGTTGTCGCGGATGACAACAGGGCTGCAGCCGCCACCATAGTGCCAGCAGCAGCCCAAACAATGCTGGGTCTGTGCTGTCATCAGACTGCCCCAGGAGACCACGTGCACGTGGCTCTGGCCAGGCCCAACAGGGATCTGTGTCCAGTAAATGAACACCTGCTTCTGATGACAGTACCCAGTCTGGGTTGGTACCGGATACGGTCCGTAGCACCCTGCAAGGCACAGGTATTGTGTCCGTGGCCAGAGACACTGATCTGTATGACCTGGCAGGTACAGTCTGTGGCTGTCCACAAACACCAGTATATGGCAGCCATGAGGTGGAACTGTGTGCATCCATACACACATGCGAATTGACAACACCTAGGGCTACCGCATACACGCACACACTGCATCAACATTGCCCCACCTTGTACTGCTGTCCCTCACCAACACACATACACATACATGTCAATCGGTGGTATCGGTGGCTGACTCAGGCATACCAAGTTCACACCCTGTGCATATGATGAAACTGTGCCACCTCCTGCAATCTGTAACATCAGTGCAGGTACAGGTTAACATGTTGCTGATGCACAGGGTGACTACATAGACGTGTAATAGTATCATGTTGTTAACAGTACTGTGTGCTGGAATAATTGTGGGTATATCACAGCATGCCTGATGCAGTAAGGGTGTGATTGTCATGTACTGTTGTCTACACCCATGGTAAGTACCATAGTGTATCATCTGCACATGTTGGCATACTGGTGGTAAGGATGTCAACAGAAGGCTACATACATAGGTAGCACAGGGGATAAGGTAATGAATGTATTAATACACAATGATGGACATGTAAACTGCAAGTGGCATGTTGCCCACACTGGACTCTGCAATGTGGATGTTTGAGGATGTTGATATGTGTGCAGTACTACACGACTGGTACAGGACACACAGGAGCACCCTAGCACTGCAAGCTCACATCTCATACCATGCTAGACAGCCCCAACACACAAAACTAACTGTCACAGGAGGGAGAGTCCCCATACATGTCAGGGATACTGTGGTGGCAGGCCAGGTAGCATACATCCTACTAAGTATGGAACCACTGAGTGAAGGCTCAGTGTCTGTTATTTGACATGTGTATTACTGCAGGTATGAGCACATGGGTTTCCATCCAGTTATTGTACATCCTGACAGTACATGGTCTGTACACTTGTGTGCGCTGAGACTGGACCCTAGCCATCTGACCTGTGTATTTCCATGTACATGTGCATAGTGCCTGCATATTTGCAGTGTTACCTACTGGAAGTGGTACAGCTTGTTTGTTGTACAATGGACTACATGCAGCCCTGCTTACTGTAGCTTTGTTTGCATGCATGTTTGCTTGCAATTACCCTGGAATACTGATCCCACCTGCAATGCATAGTTACAGAGCTTCTGTGGACTCCTAGTGACATCTGCATAGCTTACTATATGTATGTCCATGTCTCACTTGACAGAATGTCACTGTTTGTCCTGTTCACATGTACGTTGCCTGTGACACATTGCATATGACTTACCTGGCATTTGTCCACGTGAGCAGTCATATATGCTACTGCTAACTAATCACAGGCACTACACCCTCACATATTCATCTTCTGTTGAACCACCTGCTTCGCTAGGGACGGCTTGCACCTGTCACCCCTGGGCTTTTGGATATTGGCAAAGGCTCTTGCTACCCCATAGTGCCTATGTTAGGCAAGGCTCAAATGACAAACCCACCTTCATAGGTATCACAAGGGATAAGAAAGTAAGAGTAATGCTACCCAATGCCAGAAGTCTAAACCTCAAGATGCATGCACTCGAAACTCTCCTTAGCATGGAGAACATCGATATCTGTGCAGTAACAGATGCCTGGTTCAGGGCTACTGAGAGCACCCCAGCACTACCAGGTTATACCTCATACCATGCTTTTCAGCCCCAGAACTTGGAACGAACCACAAATGGAGGAGGAGTATTGATATTCATCAAAGATACCCACACCTCCAGGTTGGTGGCAAAGCACCAAGCATCAGAGACTATCCATGTGCAACTAACAATGGGTGAAACTGCCTTCCAGGTTATAGCCTGCTACAGACCACCCTCCCAAACCCAAGAACTGCACTCGGCCTTCCTGAGAACAGTGGAAATATGAAGGTCTCTCCAAACACCATTATATTGGGCAACGTCAACTACCCAAACATAGACTGGGAGCATGACTCTAGCTCCAACACCCTAGGCCAAAGATTCCTAGAATATATGAGCTCAAATGCTATGGAACAACTTGTTACCACTCCCACAAGAAGGGGAAACATACTGTACCTGATCATCACCAACATGGGGACTCTATGCTCCAGACCAGAAGTGTATCCCTCACTGGTAAGATCAGACCATGAACTAATCTCACTGGATATTCACATCCCGACCCCACTCCCTGCCCAGAACACCACAGTGAACAACTTCTCTAAAGCAAATTCACACTCCTCAAAACTGAGGTGGAAACCTTCAAAGCCCCCGGCCTGTGGAAACTACAGACCAGACCGCAGATTCCTCTATAAACGCATTCTATGGACACCTTCAGGAATGCATGGATCATGTGATCCCGAATAAAACCAAGACCCAATCCTCCAAAGGCAGACGTCCTGTCTGGTGGACCCCAGCCATAAACAAACTACACAATAGAAGGAGGAAGCTACTAAATGATACAGCAAAATCCCAAAAAGGGAAGGCATCACTGATCAGTATTAGCAAATAACTACAGGCACTCATAAGATTGTCTAAGGCCAGCTTTGAGAGAAATTGCACAGGACACTAAGGATAATCACAAGGCTTTCTTCAGTTATGTTAGGAACCTGGGTGGTAATACCCAGATATGCTCAGAGGTAGTCCAAAATGTCAATAGAAACACCAAACCCACAGACATTGCCAACATTCTAGCTGACAGGTTCAGCAAACTCCCCCTCCACACCGAAGGGCAAATATATATCCCAGCAGAGTGCTGCCCCCCTGACATCTCAGATGCTCAGGTAAGAGCCGCCCTCTCCAAAGCAATACACACTGCATCAATGGGACCAGACAGTGTCCCGGGCTGTGTCCTACATGAACTCCAAGAAGAGCTACAACCAAACATAAAACTACTGTTCAATCCCAGCCTTACTACAGGATATGTGGCCAAAGAGTGGCATACAGCAACAGTGGTCCCTCTACAGAAAGGTGGTGCCTCAACGGATCCTGGACACTATTGCCCCATAAGCCACACTAGCTCGGTCTGCAGAGCTATGGAAAGGATCATCATGGACCTCATAAATAAAGATATTGGGGACCTACAGACACTGGATCATACCCAGTTTGGCTTTGTTAAGGGCAGATCCTGCCTCTCAAACCTGGTTGATTTCTTTGAAACAGTCACCAAGGCCATTGACGAGGGGAAGGTGGTCCACACAGCCTACCTGGACCTCACAAAAGCCTTCGATACAATACCCCACTTGGGCATTCTAGAGAAGCTCACCAGCTTAAATATAAGCCCCTATGTCACTAGATGGATTGCACACTGGCTCAAGGACAGAACCCACATGGTTAGAATTGCTGGAGCCATGCCAGACTCCAAACCAGTTACAAGTGGTGTCCCACAAGGCTCAGTCCTGGGACCTCTCTTGTTTGGTAAATATTTATCGGAGGTACAGGCCAACACGGAAGGACTGTGGCTGACCAAATATGCAGATGACTGCAAACTGGCCGCCATAATCGACTCTCCAGCCGACACAAGCATCCTCCAAAAGGGCCTCATAGAAACAGACAACTTGTGCCAGAGCCATGGCCTCAAGCTGAATGCAAGAAAGTGTATAGTCATCCCCTTTGGCAAAAACAAAGTGCCCACAAAGTACCACATAGGTGGTAATCCATTAAGTACAGAAGAAGTAATTAGGGACCTGGGGACCCAAGTTGATAGCAATCTCTCATTTGACAACCACATGGCCAAAGTGGTTAGAAAGACATTTTATATAGCCCACCCCATCATGAAGGGATTCACATCTAGATCAGGGGAGGACATCGTGCCTTTTACTCATCCCTCATCAGGCCCATAACTGAGTACAATCCCCTGTTGGGATGTACCTTACCAGACACCTGCAGCAACTGGAAAGACCCCAAAAGTACCTCACCAAGAGGATCAAAGGGCTCAAACAGATGCCATATGCTGACCGGTTAAAGAAACCCCAGCTCTACTCAGTGGCATACCGCCTGTTCAGAGGCGATCTGTGCCTGATGTATAAAGCCATGTCAAACCCGGAATTAATGGGCATGCTGCACCTGAGAATATCCAAATCCCATCAGGCTACACGCTTGAGAGACTTGAACCTCAGCACTGAAATAAATAGGACATGCTGGAGGGACAGATTCATAACCCAGAGGCTCACTTCACTCTGGAATAAAATCCCAGTCCAGGTTAGGCAGAGTCCCTCATTGACTCTCTTCAAGAGGAAGCTTGATGAGTGGATGGGACATTGTAGGTGTACCTTGGGTATCACTTCTGTGTCACTGTTAGACAGAGGCACAGTATACTAACCTCGGAAAAGGGCATGGCAAGATATATTTACAATGGATGGCGACAGCCAAACACATTCTGGCTAGGTTCATAAATGCCCTAGGGCAGATAGCCTAGTATGAACCTATGAACCTATGAACCTATGTACCTTGTTCCCCATTGGCCCTATGTGCTGTTAATCACCATGGCAATCACAATACTATGGTAGCATGTGCAAAGGTCAGTTGTCAGTCACCTCTATGGTACAGTTGTGGAATATGTGGGTCATGTGGCAATGTCACAGCTGCCACATGTACACAGTCAACCCCTACACATGGACGTACAACACATGTATGAGATGGAACCACATAGCCAAACTGGGGACTAAGCACTCTGAACCCAGTACTGGCATAACCTGTCAGGTGGCATGAAATACTACAGTGACTACAATACCAGTCTGATGTAGACCTACACTGACAGCAATACAAGCATGTGAACACACTGGGCCATTCATGGAGCCTAAGAATAGCATCCTGCCTGAGCGGCAGACACCTCTGCAGCTGGCACACAGGCATACATTATGCCTGAACACATCACGCATAACACATAGCACACAAATCCTGTGTGCCAAACAGTCACAGCCTGTATGGCTAGACAACACACCTGCCACAGTTGTGTTAGGTACCTTTATTGTCCGGTACAGTGAGGTCACGCTCACCAGGCTGGACAAGGTGAAGGTCACAGTGATATGCCCGTGGGGCACTATGGTCCACCACATAACACAAGCATACAGGTCAGTCAGAGGCATGGACACATATGACTCAGTCATTGTCCATGCCACATACCTTCTCCTGCTGTACTTATAGGGTGCTGACATCATCAGTGTTTAGAAAGGGGAATGTGCATCCTGTAGTGTGTTTTCCTAGTTGCCGAAAGGGACATTTCCCTCACACAAAATTGCACACACACTAACCCCCCTCATCCAAACACACACACTTGCCATTTGCAGGATTCAAACCACTACCTAACTATGTTATGACACTCGAGACGGACGCATTAGCGGAGCATGCTATTCGCATTACTGGGAGGTTTCCCTTCTCCTGCTGTACTTATAGGGTGCTGACATCATCAGTGTTTAGAAAGGGGAATGTGCATCCTGTGGGGAGGCAGACGCCAAGCACACTCTGGCTAAGCTGTCATTCCCTAGGGCAAACAGCCTAGTGTTGACCTCTACACCCATATGTTTAATTGTCAAATGCACATTATTTGTTGCTGATAGACTGTTTGCAGGTCTTTATTGCCATAGCATTCCCTGTTTGTATGAACAACTTGTGTATCTGTGGAAGATGTTTGCATATGGGAGGGATCCACTATATCAAGTATGTCTCTGCAGTAATTTAACTGTGTGCACTGGGCAGATTGCTGTAATGTGGTTGGTTCCTGGAATAACACATACAAATACCAGATATGTGTGGCCAACTGCTAAACTGAGATTTGGCCTAAGTGTGTGAGCATGCCCAGTTCAGCCTTCCCATGGCATGTTGTCTGACATATGTCTCATTTATCAAAGTGTGTGAGCATGCCCAGTGTGAGCTTTCCATATGTTGAACTCTGCAGCCCACCACATTTGTGGATGAGTGTGAACTTCAACAAATATCTCCTGTTCATGGTTGTGTGTTGTGTGTCATGTTGTGTAGTTACTGTCCGACTGCTTTGTGTGTGAACACAACAGGGATTATACTGTGCCTGCAGGGTTTGCATGGGATACTTTGCATACAGTTGTCAACATCCTTTCATACTGACCTAACACTGTAGTACCGTATAGTGTACTGGTTCAGTACTTTGACTGTGGTGGACAGTATCCTGGGCTTTAGTCCTATCACTGCTTTACATTTCCATAGTGAGCACAACAGCCTGGTTAGGGGCCAGTTGTGCACATCTGACCATGTTGCATTATGTTCAGATATGAACTACTTAAACCAGGCTCGTCCAACATTGGTAGTGTATTCCACAACATAGGTGTACATTTGCAAACACTAGCGATGTGCCCTAGGCCATTTCTAATGCTAGTCGGAGAGTGTGTTTGTCCTTCACACACATTGTAAGTGGAGTTTGCCATGACATATGTCATGGTTAGTATACTGTGCCTCTGTCTACCTGTGACATAACAGTGATACCCAGGGTAAACCTACCATCTCCCATCCACTCATCAAGATTCCTCTTGAGGAGGATCGATGGGTGACTCTATGGATAGCCTGTACTGGGAGTTTACTCATGAGTGGGGTGGCTTCTGTGTTATGGATCATGCAGTACAGCTTGTCCTATGTATGTCAGTGCTGGGGTTCAGGTCTGTCATGTGCATAGCTCACTGCCATTCAGATTGTACAAGGTGCAGCATGTTTATTGATTCCAGCTTGGACATGGCTTTATACATCAGGCACAGCTTGCCTCTGGGTGGGCAGTATGGCAGTGTGTGTAGCTGCAGTTTGTTTAATCAGGCAACACATGGCATCTGTGCAAGCTCTTTGATACTCCTGGTGAGGTACTGTTGGGGACTTTACAGTTGATGGAGGTGTCTGCTGAGGTACATCCCACAGGGGCTATTGTAGTCAATTGTAACGCTGATGAAGGATGACTGCAGAGCCACAATGACCTCCCTTATATAGATCTGACAACCTTCATGATTAGGTGGGTATATGGTATGTTTCTGTAAACACTACAGCCACATGTTTGTCCAATGCAGGATATCTATCACCTTGTGTCCCCAGGTCTCTCATTACATGTTAAGTACATAATGGGTTAACACCTATGTGGTAATTGGTGGGCACTTACTGTATATCCACGGGGTTGACTATACACTTTTCTGCAATTAGCTTGCTGACATGGCTATGGCACCAGTTGTCTGTTTCTATGTGGCCCTTTTGTGGGATGCTTGTGTCAGCTGGAGGGTCAGATATGGTGGGCAGTTTGTAGTCCTCTGCAAACATGTTCAGACACAGTCCTTCCATGTTGGCCTGTACCTATGGGACATATATACCAAACGAGGGAGGTCCCAGGACCAAGCCTTGTGGGATGCCAGTTATATCTGGTTTGTAGTCTGACATGGCTGCAGCATGTCTGACCATGTCAGTTCTGTCCTTGGTCTGGTTTGCAACCCCTCTACTGACATAGGGTTTATATTTAAGCTGGTGAGCATATCTATAATGAACATGTAGGGTATTGTATAGAAGCCTTTGCAAGGTCCAGCTACGCTGTGTGGACCACATTGCCCTCATCAATGACCTTAATGACTGTTTCAAATGAGTCAAACATGTTTAGGGCAGGATCTGCACATAAGAAAGCCACACTGGGTAGGGTCCGTGTCAGTAGGTCCCCAATATCTTTATGTCTGCAGTACATGCTGATCCTTTCCATAGCTGTGCAGACCGAGCTTCTCAGGATTCTGGGGTGGTAGTTTTCAGTATCCATTCAGGCAACACCTTTGTTGAGAAGGACCACTGTTGTTGTACACTGCTCTTTGGGTACATATCCTGTGGTAAGGCTGACATTGAGCAGTAGTGTGATTTGGCATTCCATTCTTCTTGGAGTCCATGTTGGACTCAGCCCAGGACACCATCTCATACCATTGCTGCTGTGTGTTTTGCTTTGTAGATGCTGGCTGTTACCTCAGCATCTGCAATGTCAGGGGCCAGCAGTCTGCTGGGATAGATATTTTGCATTCTGGGGGGGGTTTGCACTGCACCTGTCAGGATGTATGTTGGCAATATGTGTGTGTGTTTGGTATGTTGTTTGTAATATTTGTGTGATTCAGAGCATATCTGTGAATTCCCAACACGGTTCCTACCATCAGTTGTGGAAGCCTTGGGATTATCCTTAGTGTCCTGTACAATTTGTATCTTCATAGGTTCATGGGTTCATACTAGGCTATCCACCCTAGGGCATTAGTAAGCCAAGCCAGAGTGTGTGTGTGTGTCTTTCATCGCCTCTTGCTATGTGACTATTATGGCCATTTATGATTTTCTTTTCTGTGCCTCTGTCTGGTCGTGACACAGTGAAGACCCCCAGTGTACATGTACGATCATCCATCCACTTGGCAATATTCCTGTTGAGGGGTGTCAGTGAGGGGCTCTGCCTAACATGGATTGGGATCCTGTTTCTGGGTGTGGGGAGCCTCTGGGTTATGTATCTGTCCCTCCAGCACATCCTATTTCATTATGTGTTGAGGTTGACATCTCTCACTCTCTGGCTTTGAGTTTTCTGGGGTGGAGCATGTCCATTACTCCTGTGTTGGACATGGCCTTGTACAACAGACATACAATGCCTCTGTGTAGGCAGTATGTGACTGCATTCAGCTGGGGTGTCTACATCCAGGCAGCATATGACATATATTTGAGACCCTTTATCCTCTTGGTGAGGTACCTTTGAGGTCTTTCTAACTGCTGCAGGTGTCAGGTAAGGTACATCCCAAATGAGGCATTGTACTAGATTATGGGTCTGATAAGAGAACAGTATAGGGGCACAATGACCTCTGTTGACATAGATGTGAATCCTTTCATGATACGGTGTCCAATATAGACAGTCTTCCTAGCCACATTGGCAATGTGAGTGTCACATAACAGGTTACTGTCCACTTGTGTCCCTAGGTCCCTGATTACTCCTTCCATACATAATGGTTTACCACCTATGTGGTAATTTGTGAGTAACTTGTTTGGTATTTGGTGGGACATTCATACTGTCCAGTGTCTTCAGGATGGCTGGGTGGGGTTCCTGTGTGTGAGAGTGTGGTCTGTAGCATGCTACAGACTGTACAGCAGTATTGCCTACGGTTAGTTGCACATGGGTGGACTCCAATGCCTTGTGCATTGTCAGTTACCTGGACATATGGGTGTCTGTGCTGAATATGGATACTCACCCTCCTTTTATATTTTGTTCCAGGTTTTGGGGCCATAACGCATGATATGTGGTATAACCTGGTAGTGCTGGTGTGCTGTCAGGAGGCTTGCAGCAGGTTTCTGTCACTGCACAGACATCGATGTTCTCCATACTGGGGATGGCCTCGGGAGCATGCATATTGAGGTTTACACATCTGGCATTGGTCAGCATTACCCTTATGTTTCTTTCCACTTATGTTTTGTAGGGTGGTGGGTTAGTCTTTTCAGCCTTGCCTACGAAAGGCTCTATGGAGGTGGCAAAAGCCTTATCCAATATCCAGACACCCATGGGTAACAGGTGCAAGCCATCCCTGGAACAGCTGCATGGCTTGTCAAGCATGACATCCCAAGCAGACAGACATTGGATCCCCTTGGAATGACACCAGTAATTGTGCCACTTGTTATAACTGATCATTCCGTGTTTGTACTGTGGCATCATTCTTGGTGAGGGTAGGATGCTGCAAACGGTCAGTGTCATACCAGCCTGGACTACATAATCGGGGAGCTCATCTATGTCTCTTTTCATGTAGTCCAGGGAGGTACATCTCAGGTCATTCACACCAGCATGGACTATGACTGCATCATATTTCTACTTGCTTTGGGGTGACCTGCATACTTGTGTTATGTGGCGTATTGTAGCAGCCTACAGGCAGCTTACTGTACCCTTTCCCTTGTTCAGTCTGGTGTGCTATGGAGTCACCTATTACAACTGTATCAGGCATGTTGTTTCTCCTTCTGGCCTGTGACTGTTTGGCACACCAGCTTTGTGTACTATGTGTTGCATGTGCTATGTTTGGAGGTTGTTTGATTGGGTGTCTGCTTTGGAGGCCTCTGTTGGTGTGGTGTGTTTGTAATTTGGGCCTCCGGGAATGTTTTTCTGTGTTTATGTCTTTGGTTTGCAGTTGTGATAGGTCTATGTGGGACTGGGTTTGTGGTGTGTGTGGTTACCTTCTCCTCCTGACTAGTTTTGGGAGTACTGAGTTGAGGGAGCTCAGCCTCCAGTTTGGATAGATGGTTGCATCTCTCACATATATTTGTATTTCTTGGGGAGTTGGGGTTGTCTGTGTACTTGGGGCAGGTGTAACATTGCCTCAAGATTCACAGATTCAACTTGTTGTGGCTGGCCTTAGTGGATTGTATGTGTGGACATATTTTATTGCCATACTACTGATCAGTGATTACTTCTTTTTATGTTTGCTCTATCATGTAGTAGCTTCCTCATTCTCTTGCATGGTTTGGTTATGGCTGGTGTCCACCATGCCAGATGCCTGCGTGTATGGCATTGTGTCTTGTTTTAATTTAGGATTGCATAATCCAAGCATTCCTGGCAGTGTTCATGGAATGCCTGTATAACAGGTTCTGAGGTGTGGCCCATATTTTGCACCTGCACAGGACCTTTAATGGATTCCACATCAGTTTGGAGGAGTGCAAATTTTGCTTTACACATGTTTTTCACTGTGGTTTTCTGGCCAGGGACTGTGGTCAGGATGTGTATATCCAGTGTGATTACTCTATGGTCTGGTCTTACCAGTGAGCAATACACTTCTCATCTTGCCATCCAGTACCCATGTTGCTGATTATCACATCCAGTATGCTTACCCCTCTTGTGGGAGTGGTATGTTGTTCCTGGGCATTTTGGTTTATGGATTCTATGAACTTTTGTCCTACAGTGTTGGAGCTAGTATAATGCTCCCAGTCTATGTCTGGGTATTTTCAGTCACCCAATATAATGTGGTTTGGAGGACTTGATATATTCATGTATTCCAACATAGGCCAGGTGCAGTTCCTGGTGTTGGGATGGTAGTCTGTAGCAGGCTATAAACTGGGGGGCAGTTTTAGCCACTGTTACTTGACCATGGCTAGTCCATGCTGCTTCTTGTTGTGGTACCAACATGGTTGTGTGGTTATCCTTGACAATTATTGCTAGTCACCCTCCTTTTGTAGCTTGTTCCATGTTTTGAGGCTGTACAGCACAGTATGAGGTGTAACCTGGTAGTGTTAGGGTGCTGTTGTGAGCCTTGACCCAGTTTTCTGTTACAGCACAGATATCAACATTCTCCATACTGGGTGAGTTTAGACTGCATGCATCTTGCTGTTTAGACTTCTGGCATTGGGTAGCATTACATCTAGGTTCTTATCCCTTCTGATACCTATGGAGGTAGGTTTGTGTTTTGAGCCTTACCTATTCAGGGCACGCTGTGGGTAACAACAGCCTTTGCCAGTATCCATACGGCCTGCACTGATAGGTGCACGCCAGTCCTAGCAGGTGGAGCATCATGTCATGCTCAGCATGTCATCCCAGGCTGGCACACATTGGATCCCCTTTGACTAACTGCAATACTTCAGCCAATTATTGCACTTGATCATCTCATTGTCATATTGTGGCATGATGCTTGGTGAGGGTAGGATGTTAGTCACAGTCCTCAGGTGTGCATATAGTACATGGTGTTACATTACTTAACACATGGCATTCATGCCTCAGGTGGTGCTGCAGGGCTGCCTCTGTCGGATGCACATATTACACTCCCTGTACATGTTTGTGAGCAGGTCATGTCATTTTAGGCATCCCTGTTATTATTTGAGTGAGTCAGAGGGGTATCATTCCCAGGGTTCCTACTGAGCCAGTGTATGTGCTATGTGTTGCCTCTTTGCCAAGGCCAGGGCATACTGGGCACGCCTCCTTCTGCCTACTGGGGCAGGCTCAGGTTGTTCCTCCTCCGAGTCACGCCTGCCTGTGATGGCCTTGGCAATGGTGGGGCTGTTTGGGCCAGCCCTATGCTGGTCCTGCTGCAGCTGTTTTCGCAAGATCATATTATGTAGCATAGCACATACCATGACAATTTGGGTACATGTAGTTGGTGTGTACTGCAAGGCTCCACCAGATGTGTCCAGACACTGGAACCGTGACTTGAGCAGCCCAAACACATGCTCTATTACATTACGTGTTTGTGCGTGTGCCTCATTATGGCGTTCCTGTTCAGGTATGTGTGCATTTCTGATGGGTGTCATCAGCCACGGCTCCAGTGCATAACCTGCATCCCCCACTAGGTGTCCGTGTGGGATGTCCCCATTGGCAAATGTCTGGTACAGCTGCGTCAAATGCCAGATGTGGGAATCATGGTAGCTCCCAGGGCAACCAGCACACACATTCATTATTATGCCCTGGGCATCACACACGACCTGGCAGTTGATGGAGGGAAGCCCTTGCAGTTAATGTAGGCCCTACCCGCTCACCAGCTGGTGCTTTGATGCGTATGTGCGTGCAGTCTATTGCACCCACTACCTCAGGGTATTCCGCTATTTGCTGGAAGAGACGATATTGCTGGCCAATACCTCACGGGCATTGGGGAAATATACATGATCACCGACATGTGCTGACATGGCATCCAGGAACTGGTGCAGTACCCTGGAGGCTGATGCCTGTGATATCCCCATCATATCACCAGTTAGTCTCTGGAAGGTACCTGTTGCTAGTATTCTTAGGCCAACACATACCTTGGTTTCCACTGGGATGGGTTCCCCTCTGTTGGTTCTGTGTGTGAGGCGTGGCCTGCACAGCTCCACTATTTGCTGCAGGAGGTCTCTGTCCACTCTATAGCACTCTACTATCTCCAGCTCATGTAACCTGTGGTAGGTGACCCTGGGCCTGTACACTCTTCTCCGTCTCCTCACTGTGGGTTGTCTGGCACCATCTGCATTGTCACCACCCTCAACAAGTCGCCTATGTCTCATTATGACAGCTATGGCAGCCCCTAACATTTCTGCTCTGAGTTCAGCTTTTTCAGTTTTCACTTCTAATAGCTTACTCCTGTCTTGCAGTGTCTCTTGTGAGAAACATCTTGTACTGCTGTTTGCAGAGTTTTAAGTGTTGGGCTGAGCTACTATTCTGCCTGTGTAATTGCCTGCTTCTAATTGTTTTCACCTGCTAGCTCCAGCAGTATTCCCTGCTAGCTTCCTACTAATTCTGTTGCTTCCTTTTTCCTTTCTGTTTCCTCAGGGGGGAGCAGCGTGCATACCAGCAGAAACACACTCACAGTGGCTTACACGCACGCACACATGCTTACACGGTTCAGAATCTGCTTATTCGGGTTAAAATGCGCACACACCCGCGCAAACAGTGTTAGACATCTAGCAACATGCTCCCACATGCTTAGTCTGTCTTACACGCGTGCACACTGTCCTACTCAAGCTTTATGGCGCACGCAAGATGCCCAGCAAGAAACTTTGGTGTAGGCAACAGTGTACACCTTCCATTTCTTGACTTTCCCATGCTTATGTTGTGGCACTCCTCTTTCCATGATATGTGTCTGACATCTGTCATGTAACTCTGGCCTCCAATGAACTGCATTTCTTTCTGCCATTCCCCCCTGTGATGTCACCTATCTCCTACTCTGTTCCTTCCCCTTATGTAACTCTTACACTACTCAGAATGTGCTCATTTGCTATGTGACAGTGGAATTCAGTATCCTAACACTCATTTGCATCAGATTGCCTACTAATGCTTAGTTACATGTCTTAGACTTAGCTTCCCCCCTTAGCAACCACTACACGGTGGCCATGTTGTTTTTGGTCTGCTGGTCCCTGCATTGTAAATCCATGTATTGCATAAAACCCACATTTGTGGGTTTATAACCTTCATTTTTATGTTTTTATATAGCGCAGCCCGTTTGCGCAGGGCTGCACTGGGTTTAAACATCGGCGATCACCGAAAAAAAAATATTTATTTCTCCTATTTGCATCGGGGTACCTTGCCAATGGCCACATATTTGGCCATTTGCATGCTGCCTGACACATATGGACGCTTTATTTGGAGCTGACATGGCTCCATTGTGGTTTTTGCAGAAACGTACTCAGTTGTCAACTGAGTACATTTCTGCAGCTAAAATGGCTCTTACACGGGCTGCTTTGGGCTTCCTGGATCGCTAATCTACCTCATTTGCATGCTATTCGGCTGCAGGTGAGGTGATTAGCTTATCCACGCTCACTCCGTGTAAGAGACATTTTAGCTGGTCTCTTACACGGACTTTGGGCTGTTCCTGGATCGCGAAGGCTGCATGGAGTCTTACACTACTCTTAGACTCCATGCAAGCCTTCGTGAATCCTGCCCTTTCTCTTTGCTTTTTCAATAAGACTGGTTTAAGGCTAACAGCAGTATTTAAGCCTGGTTTCACATCTGCCTGTAACCTGATTATCCACTCATATTCTTTTAATTCCAACATATTATTCATATCACCCTTTCTCACTCCCATTTCTACATGCGACATAACTCTGAAACTAAATTTATGACTTTCTCCCTTTTCTATAATATGTTTACTTAGAGCATTTGTTAGTAACTTCCCTCTTATTTCTGACTTATGCTCTATAATTCTATCCTTCAGTCTCCGTGTAGTTTTCCCTACATAAAATGAAGTACAGTTATTACAGGTGGCTAAATAGACAATTTGCATTATATTACAATAAGTTAGGGCATTAATATTGTAAACCTTTTTACTAGTGGGGTGTATAAAACTATGTTCACCCTCATATAGGTCTTCGCAACATGTGCATCTTGTAGATCTTTCCTTTACAACATCTTCATATTCCTTATTTATCATATGTTCTAAATAGCCACTATTATAAAAATCCTGTTTCATTTCCTTTACTTGTTCCTCAAATTTAACATCTAGAGTGTTCAGTTTACTGGCTCTTATTAGTTGGGCTTTCACTATGCCTTTAAAAGTATGCGGTGCATGCATACTTTTCCTATTGAGATACCTACATGCATCTACTTCCTTTTTGTATATGGTAGATTCTAATGTGCTACCTTTCTTATATACATATACATCTAAAAAGTTTATGCCCAATTCAGACTCAGTCATCTTAAATTCTCTAGATGTTAAATCTAACAAGTATAAACCTATACTTAGTGGGGGATTACAGGGTGACGGTAAACAAAAAAATGGGGAAGAGAAAGTGAGATATCTCACTACTTACAATTTAAATACAAGAGTCATATGTAATATAATTGAGAAAAATTGGCCCATTTTGTTAGCAATGCCGGAAATTAGATCAATAGTGGGGGATAGACCCCTGTATGCCTATAGGAACTCTGAGACACTTAAACAGAAGCTCTGTTATAAAGATTTTAAACAATTGAATAAGTTAAAGGAAAAAAGAATAGGCACAGTTAAGTGCTATAATTGCACATGTTGCGAAGACCTATATGAGGGTGAACATAGTTTTATACACCCCACTAGTAAAAAGGTTTACAATATTAATGCCCTAACTTATTGTAATATAATGCAAATTGTCTATTTAGCCACCTGTAATAACTGTACTTCATTTTATGTAGGGAAAACTACACGGAGACTGAAGGATAGAATTATAGAGCATAAGTCAGAAATAAGAAGGAAGTTACTAACAAATGCTCTAAGTAAACATATTATAGAAAAGGGAGAAAGTCATAAATTTAGTTTCAGAGTTATGTCGCATGTAGAAATGGGAGTGAGAAAGGGTGACATGAATAATATGTTGGAATTAAAAGAATATGAGTGGATAATCAGGTTACAGGCAGATGTGAAACCAGGCTTAAATAATGCTGTTAGCCTTAAACCAGTCTTATTAAAGAAGCAAAGAGAAAGACTTTGATATTTTTAAACAATATCTATATTCTGATAGAGTATATTTATTTAGATAATGGTTTTAAGTTAATATATGTAGTAATGTATTTCAAGTTAATGTATGTTATTTAGAAATGTTTATGTAGTGTGTTTTATTTTTGTAACAAGTTATATCTTTTTTAAATAACTAGACTGGCTACATCATGTGATTAATTGATTCCTCTATTTAAAGTTTTGTAAATTAACTGCTTAATGTGTACTGATGAAGGGTGTATTCCCGAAAGCTTTGCTACATAAAGTGTTAGTGTGTTTAGTTGCTGTTTCTTAGTACTTTGTTTCAATACAAGTATTACCGAAGTATTTTATTTAGTTTGAATTTGTCATTTAAACCATGCCTAAAAAAGGCACTATAGGGGTGGCAAGAGCCTTTGCCAGTATCCGGAATCCCAGGGGTGACAGGTGCAGGCCATCTCTGGCAAAGCATCGTGGTCTGTCGACCATGTCCTCCCAGGCAGACAGATACTGGATCCCCTTAGAATGACACCAGAAGCTTAGCCAGTTGTTGAAGTCAGTCATTTTGTCCTTGTACTGCAGTATCATTCTGGGTGATGGCAGGATGCTACTCAGGGCTAGGGTCATACCTGCCTGGGCTACAAGATCAGAGAGCTCTTCCATGTTTCTTTTCATGTAGTCCAGGGAGGTACGTCTCAGGTCATTCACACCAACATGGACAATCACAGAGTCATATTTGTATTTGTTGTGGAGTGACCTGAGTGCGTGGGTTATGTGACGGATCCTGACACCCAACAGGCAGCTGACAGTAACCTTCTTCTTGTTTAGCCTGGTGAGTAGGACATCAGTGTGCCTGACTATAGAGTCACCTGTGACTAGTGTGTTGGGTATGTTGCTTTGCCTTATGGGCTGTGGTTGAGTGGCACACTGAGTCTGTGGGCTATGTATCATTTGGGTTGTGTTGGTGGGGGGAGGTTGCTTGCGTTTCTGCTTTGGAGGTCTCTGTTGCTTGAGCAGATTATTATTGAGAACCTCTGAAAATGTTTTTCTGTTTCTATGTGTGGGTTTTGGTGTAGATTTAGTGGGACTATGTGATGAGTGTGGTGTGGTGCATGTGTTTACCTTCTCCTCTTATTTGTGCTCAGCACTTGTTTAGAACTTGTTGTAAGCAATAAATAAGCTACAGATTACAACAGCAAGTTCAGTCTTGGTTGGAGAGAGCTTTACCTCCAATTTGGCTAGAAAAGTGCATCTCTCACAGGTTGTAGTGTTGGGTGGTAGGAGGAGAGGGTTGTCTGTGTACATGAGGCAATTGCTACATTGCCCCAATATGCCCAGATTCATCAGAGAGGCAGGAGAGAACACTCAGAGCTGACCCTTGGACATGCCTGAATAAAAAAATTATTTTCCTCTAGACAAGTGAGGAAAGTGAGTACAAGAGCTGTTTTTCTCTAAGCAAGTGAGGTAAGTAACTACAAAACTGTTTTCCTTTAGGTAATGAGGAAGGTTGAGTGCTGTTGTAATTTGTAGCTTATTTATTGCTTACAACAAGTTCTAAACAAGTGCTGAGCACAAATAAGCAAATTCAAGTGCTAAAACTAAGAATCTCCATCTGGATCTTGTTGTAGATAGGCTACCTAGTGCTTACCACTCCCACTGATAAGCTAGGCGGCTTCCCCCCAACACAGAAAGGCTTGGGGGCACTGAAGCTTACAAACAGTCCTGGATACAGTGAATCTGTATCTGGATTAACTAATACAGGAAAGGTGGGAAACAAGTACAAATGCAGGCTTTTAAACCAGAAAGTTGAAAGAGATGGAAAAACTGCCCAAATGGCTAATAAACTTCACTTTCTTGGCCAGAAACCACTCTTATGGTAGATAGGCTGCCTAGTGCTTACCACTCCCACTGATAAGCTAGAAGGCCTCCCTCCAACACAGAAAAGCTTTGGGGACTCAGAAGCTTACAAACAGTCCAGGATACAACAAATCTGTATCTGGACTAGACTAGTTACAGGAAAGGTGGGAAACAAGCTCGAACATGGGCTTTTAAACCAGAAAGTTGAAAGAGATGAAAAAACTGCCCAAACAGCCAATAAACTACAATTTCTGGGCCAGAAACCACTCTTGTGGTAGATAGGCTACCTTTTGCTTACCACTCTCACTAATAAGCTAGAAGGTGTCCCTCCAACACAGAAAGGCTTGGGGGCACAGAACCTTACAAACAGTCCTGGATACAGCAAATCTGTATCTGGACTAGACCACTTACAGGAAAGGCAGAAAACAAGCTTGGAATTTATAAATATATATATATATATATATATATATATATATATATATATATATATATATAGTGTGTGTGTGTGTGTGTGTGTGTATATATATATATATATATATATATATATATATATATATATATATATATATATATATGTGTGTGTGTGTGTGTGTGTGTATATATATATATATATATATATATATATATATATATATATATATATATATATATATATATATATGTGTGTGTCTATGTATATATATATATATATATATATATATATATATATATATGTGTGTGTGTGTGTGTATATATATATATATATATATATATATATATATATATATATATATATATATATATATATATATATATATATTTTTTTTTTTTAGTTAAGTGGGTTGGCTTTCTCAAAAAGTTTTCTCTGTATTAGAAAGAATGAGCTAATCACAGTAGCAAAAACACTTTAAATGCAGTACAAGCTAGCACACTTGAGTGTGTAGCAATATTAAGGCAAATACAGTTTAAATAAATGCAGATAAGTTAAAAATGACAAAAACAAGTTTATGAAAAATCAGATAAGAGCACTTGAACACTTAAAAGCACACAGAACAGCAAATTAAAGTATTAAGGTAGAAGACAGTTATGTAAGAGCAGCTCAAGAAAGTATAAGTCATTTTTTTTGTGGAGAGGGAGGGAACAGAGCAGTTTAAAATGCTATAGAATACGTTCTTCTCACGTGCTCTCTCTGTACACAGCAGAGGAGATGGGACTGGTAGGAGTGTCTGAAATCAAAATATGATTTCACTGTACTCAGTTGAGTGAGCAAATGAGATGGTCCCAGTAGGAATGTCCAAAAACAGATTTACAGCAGGGGCGGGTAATTCCAAAGCCACCAAGATTAATACCACAACAAGAACAGGGAGGGGAGTGGGACACTAACTGCAGCTAGACAGAGTACAGTAGTCAAGTACTGTACAATAATAACAAATCATACTGCTTACAGAAGCATTCCATTCTTTTTTTTACTTCAAAGTTATTAGAGTGATATTGATAGTCCTGTTAGTATATCAGACAAGCATGAAAGCTTGTTTGCCAGGAATAACCAATTAAGTGTTTTCCTGAGATACTAACAGGATCAGACACCTCTGATCTTCATGGACATGTTATGTCTTCCACATATTTTTCTAAATAATGGCAGGGCACTGGGTATATCTGTGCTCAGTGTTAACAGTCTTCAGTACTTACACAAGCAATCATTTCATTTCTTTTCTTCTGTTTTAACTGTAAAATTATTACAATTATCAGGGTTGAAGATGACTGTGAATGACAATACATGTAAATACTTTACTGGAGTCATTATTTCTTTAACTTTCTTTATGATCACACACAATTGGTGATTGCTTAAGGACAGGAGTGAATCTGTGTGTCAAAGCAAAGTGGACTGAAATGATCATTGCTATGGCTTGATGTGGTTGGAGAAAAGACCTTATGTGTACAAGAACAACAGGCTTAATACATTACTATGGATATTTCTGCAAATTTATCACAAATTAACATCAGAGTGGTACACAGAAGGTAGTTATCTTTGTGGAGGAGGTTTTATATGAACTTTATTGAATGGGCTCTGATATGGCTTTTGGTAGGAAAATGTGGTAGTGCATATGTGTCTGTGAGCATCAACCTAGAAAACATTATTGTGGTCATATGGCTTTCCAATTACTTTCAATCAGACAATAAAAGTGTGCACAGAAAGTGTCTATCTTTTAGGTGGAGCAGTGAGCTTTGTGCATTTGAAAGCAACTTGAACATGTGTGTGTGTGTGTGTGTGTGTGTGTGTGTCCTTGTTTGTGCATATCTGTGTGTGTGTTCTTGTTTGCGCATATCTGTGTGTGTGTGTGCGTGCCCATGTGTGTGTTTGCATGTCTGTGTGTGTCTGCACTGCATGGAAGATTTATAAATAGTTACTAGGCATGCAGTCTAAGAGACCATTAAGGAGCATAGTTCAATGTCCCTGTTGCCCAAAATCACCATCAGGTTAAGTGACTTACTCAAGTTCTCACAGAAGGAAAATTAAAACTGAGAGACTCAAACACCATACCACAGAAAGTAGCTCACTAACAGCTCATAGCCTTATTCTCTGCATTAACAGCCAGACAGTTGAAGTTCCTGGCTCTTTATGTGCCTGATAGTGGTGAACTGAACTTCAGTACTGTGTCAATTATTTATTTAGTCAACTGGTCACACTCAGACTTCTGAGGTGTACAAAGGTAATAAAGCAGTCATATGGATGTAGAGGCAGAATATGGATGAAAGTTACTGTACCCTGTTGCTGTTTGATCACAGTTAAGCAGTCATTCATCTGGCTTAATGGGACTAGTGTATAGTTAAATGAAACATGCTGAATGCATTTCTATTGCTATTTTTCAGTAATCACAATCAGAAGTTTGAGGTATACATAATCAGTAAAGTATCTATAACAGACGGATGGCACAGTGGTGCAGCGGTAGCATTGTTGCTTCATAGCAAGAGGTTCTCTGGTTTGATTCTCAGCTGGTGTGCCTTCTGTGTGGAGTCTGCACTTCCTCCCTGCATTCATGTGCTCCAGTTTCCTACCACGTCATAAAGACATGCATCTGGAGTGTTTCTCCCTGGGCCACCACTGAAAGTTGGCTTTGTTCCAGGTCAGACTTTCCCGGTAAACAAATGTTAAATAAATAAATATGTGGGTATGTATGAAGTTTGTCAATGAATGAGATTGACCCCTGTTTTTGCTTGATCACAGTTAAATAGTTATTCATCATTCTAACACAGCAGGGACAGTGCAATCATTTATGGAGGGAGGTGGGGTTGGATGTGTGTGAATAAATTAGCATAATGGCTTTTCTTTGTGGGCATTGCATATTAGCTCTTCACAGTCAGAGAAGGTGTACCCTATCTGAATGGACATGTTTAATTTTCGACAGGCTAGGGTATATCTGTGTGCAATGGAAATAATATTCACTGCCTGCAATTTCTAATGAACAGAGTGAAGGAAAAACTCATCACAATTTGCATTGTTTTAATGACAAATATGCATATTTTCCTTTTTTTCTTAAGAAGGCAAATTCATAGTAGATAAAATCATAAATATTTTGGAAAAGCTTGCAATCTGCATTATACCTAGTTTTTGTTGGGTAGAGTGCAGAATGACTTATCATTAGTTTGCAAGCTGCCCAGCAAAAACTAGGTATAATGCAGATTTCGGGCTTTTCCAATACTAGTATTTCTCTTTTTGCTGAACTGCTTGCCATGTAGCTCAGTTATTTTTGTTTAATTCTTCTAATAGATGTAGAACTAATGATGCTGGGAATTTTGTTTTCATTCTCCTTCCCATCAATAGTTGTGAAGGTAAAAGTCCTTTGCATTGAAGTTGGGTGTTTCTACTCTCAAGAAGTAAAAGATAACAGTCCTGCTTTGAGCTGGCAATACATTTTCACATTGGTGTTCTCCAGTATTTGAATAACTCTCTTAACTATTGACTATTTTATTGAGGACATCACAGCGAAGAAGTGATATGTTAGAAGTTCTACTGCTATGAAATAGTTTAAAACTCTTGCTTTATGATTGCATAATAAGAATTGCTTCTGTGACAGTGTAACAGATTTGATAGTATTTTACCATAAGTTCAAAGTCTTTTGTCATTCCTAAACAAACCATTATGTCAAATAACATTTTTTACACTTAATGATTCCCAATTATGATCCATTTATTCTGTCTAACATGAAGTTAGGTAACTGGTTTGGCACAGTAATTCAGTTTACTTTAAACATCAGCCCCTGTGATTCGTGAAATGTGATGGGTGCAGTGGAATTGAATTGGTAAAGGAACTTACATCTTGACCCTTAGGTGTCATTTTTCAATATGATGAAGAAAGTCTAATAATGTATTTACAGATGTAACTAACTGAGCATTGTGTTACCAAAGTCAACTGATAAAATTATTATTGTATTTTTTAATCCTGCATCACTGCACAATGCATTTTGCACCAAAGAATGTTCATTGTGTGCCGCATAAATGCATAAATCATTCCTGTTAAAATGTGTGAGGTGTTGACTCTCCAACTCTGCAAACCATGGCATCTTTGTACAAATCATTGTTTTTATGACAGTGTGAATCAGACTATAATCTGTATCACCCTTCTTCTGTAGACTATAACTCATCCCCATTAGCTCACATGCACACCTTCCAAGGACTGGTGAGATTTTTGTTAAGAATTAGTCAATATTGAGCTGCCTGGCTCTGACATGGGAGTTATCAGGCTCAGTTGTATGAATGAACATTCCATACTGGCAATACTTTGGATACTAGTAACTAGTCTAAACTTGATAACTATACCATTTATGTAGAGTTTTCAGTCCACTGACATTTTCATGGGCACAAATGTTGAATTTCTGAGAAGAAATTAGATATAAAGTTTCAAACTACAGAGCAACTTGATTCATAAAGTATGTAGGTCACTTTGGAAGTCAAACACATTTGCAGAGCCATTAACCTTGTTAATTTAAGTCACTTATAAAATGTGTTTTTCTCCCTTCTTCTGCACTTCTATACTTCAACAAATTGCTGGATTGACCAAATTTTCTATAATAACAGTTACTGGAGCACTACACAAAATGTAAATTGAAGACTCTCCCCCGGATTCACTAATCTTCTGTGCAGGACTAGCTTAGTCCTGCATGGAAGCGCCTATTTAGGAGCAGGACGGAAGCACGCCATGCCAATTAACAAGGTGCACTGTCCGAGCTCCTAGGCTTACACAGAGAATGTACGAGTGCAGGGGGCGTGTCTGCAAGCAGAGCTCTCAGAATAAACACGTCCCAGCAATGTAGAACAGGAGAAAGGGGTAAGGAATGAGCGAGACTGGTTATAGGTGTCCGCATATCCCCACCAACAGTCCCCTATGTGTACAACAGCAACAATACATAAAAATAAAATGTAGAAACCTGTCTGTTTCCTTTTAAAAGTCAGATTAAAGCTACCCATATGTGCGTGGGTGTGCCCATCTCTTAGCTATGGTTAAAGCTGCTGAAGAGGATAACAAGGAAGATATATGCAAATGAAGCAGCACAGTAATAGTGTAGTGGGCAGAGCATTCGCCTAACAAGCAGGCATTCCCGGTTCGAGTCCCACTGCAGCACAGTCTATTTTATATGGCAAAGCACATTATAACCAATATTTTTGTTGCAAAACCCACAAAAAGCATATATTTATGAAATGGAGTACTGCAGGAAATGCACATGTGAAGTGTCAGTGTCATAATGAATAAGGCACTAGTAAGCAGATTTAAGCACAAATAAGCCTTAGTAAGCATATGTAAACACTAGTAAACGTGTTTAAGTGGATTTACACAGGGGTAAGCATTGCCTACATAAATTAAGCAAAGTAGAAGCTAACTGAGTGTAAGAAACTGTAACCGGAAGTAAGTACAGCTTAGCTCCACGCAAACCCGAGCAAACCCACTTACAACTGCTTTAAAGTGCTTTAACTACTCTGTATCCAACAGCCCGTGCTCTGCCCAGCAACAAAATAAACAGCATCTGCAAGGCTTGAACCCAAGCCCCTGTACACTACAGTCACAATAGTTAACCACTAAGCCATCATAGCAGTACAAAAAAACTGAGATTTCAACAAACAAATCCTCACCATAGGAAAAATCAAACTGAACATGTGAAAGAAATCTATTTACAGTGTGATGTTGTACAGCCTGCTACATAACATAAATATGTGACCTGGAGCACTGCAGTAAGGCCAGATGTGAGGTGTTATTGTAATAAAGTGTGGAAGTCCCCAGGACCCCATACAGTGTATGTACACATGAATCACGGATACCAGACACATATATAACATGTAACAAATAATATATCAATGCCAGAAGGAAAATATAATGCAAATTAAATATTAAGCAATGCTAAGTATTGCACAGCTCAGCTTAGTTAGGGTAAGTAATGTGTAGGCCTGCTAACTCAATCTGCCCAGTGGTATGCCCCTTTAAGCAATGCCAACATTAGGTAAGAGGTGTGCCTATAGCTTAGCCTTTTCAAAACCATCCAATCACGGGAAAATGCAGGAAATCGGGCATATTTAACCCCACAGGCACAATAATTCCCATAACTGGTTGCGGCTCCCTACTGTAGGCAGAATGGCTGGAGTTGGGGAAGGCAAGCAAGCCCATGCTGCTAGGCTGCAAAGCCTGCATTGCGAGGCAAGTTAGTAATATTCCTGCATGTACTATCATAACAACAGTTCTGGAAAGTGTTATACCAGCATATAAATGTATTGTGTATGGGATGTACTGAATACACCAGACAATATGGCAGGAAGACTGTCTTATAGTTTGCATGGAAATAAAGCTGTAATATCTTGTGAATAAAAGTATAACCCCTGGAGTGCTTGTGTACATCCTGCTTTCATATGTTGTTGTAGTGTTTCATTCTATAAATAGTCCTGTTGTATTAAGCAGTGTTAGCCACACTGCTGAACGCAGGTAAAATGTGTAGGAAGGTCAGTATAACAATGTTAGAAGTCCCAAGATGTCAGTCATATAGAACAACTGAGGGAGACTTAGAAACCATTGGAATGCTTTACACCAGTCCCCTGATAGCACAGTGTACTGTGATGTCAACTGTAATATTTTTACCACATACAGCAGGGGTTTGAATCCTGGAAGTGGTAGTAAGTTGTATGCATAATCATACCCCACAACTGTACAGAGTTTGGAAGAATGTTCAGATAGAAAGCTGTATGCATAATTAGACCCATCAACTGTACAGACTTTGCTAGAATGTTCAGATAGTACGCTGTAGGCATAATCATAACCATCAACTGTACAGATTGTGGAAGAATGTTCAGGTAGTAAGCTGCATGCATAGACATACCCCTCAACTGTTCTGATCTGTCCAGCATGTCCAGATAAATAGCCCAAATCTGCTGCCTGGTAACCTGTTCCCCTGACAAATCAGTGTGATGATCCAAGAAATGTAGGCAGCTTATACTGACATATAATGGATAGTCAGACCTGAACATAAAAAGAGAATGTATATGGAAACAAACCTGTCATTGTATTATCTCACCCAAAGTGCATGACAGTAATTCTCAATATATGTCACATTAACACCTGCATCCTTTCACGCCTTGACCAGAGTGTGTGCAATAACAGATTGTTAGGTATGTGTATAACAGCAACATGTAATCTGGGAGTATGTGTAGAACTTGTCAGGTAGTGTTAACAAAGATTTTCTCCACAACTATAACAGGTAAGAGGTGTAGACCGTATGTACTACACAGGTCACGTATATACTTGTCTACAAGCATGGAATCTGGGAGTATGTGTAGAAATTGTCAGGCAGTGTTAACAATGATTTTCTCAACAGGTATAACAAGTAAGAGGTGTAGACTATACGTAAGACACAGTCCACGCATATACTAATCTAAAAACATACCATTGTACAAAGTAAGGACATTGAATAGTGTAATAATATATGTAAGGATGAGATCACTGCAGTGACTAAGAAAGTTGTGAAAACTACAGGGATATATTAGTTGTTAATTGACCTCTCTCTCTCACCCCCTCCATATGTGCAACAATAACCTTATTACACACCTCAATGGGTACGTGTACACTCCAAACTTTTGTTGGGACATATGTCCTATTGGTTTAAAAATATTCACATTTGGTTCTATGCATGTGCCATGTTAAAATACTCCCATATTGGTGGCCTGTTGCCATCACTGAAACCTGCATGCTGTTGTAATGGCCACTGTTATCCCATATATGCATGTGTTCTGCTTGATCTGCAACTGTTGTAAACTGGTGTCTTGGGTTAATGGGAAAACCTATGCATGCTGTTATAACTAATCCTGAATGCTGTTGACTATGACTAACTGATATCTTTCTTAAAACTGCAACACCATAGCTCGTATGGGAAGGCCGGTCCCAGTGGACCCATCTGTCCCACCTCAGCTGTCCATGGCACTGGGCACCAGCACAGGGACCTCCTCCTCTGTTGGCCCTGCACCACCTTTGGGTGGAACTGCTGCTGGGGATGAGGCTTGCCCCCCCTTGGGAGCTGGGGCAGACAGGAACTTGTCACCCGTCATCAGGTCCCGTAGTGCGTAGGGAGCTTGACAAGGAGTTTCGAAACCAGCTACGCCAGCTTGAGGGCCATGTGGCACAATTAGAGGGTGAGCCTGCCCCTCCTATCCAGCCCCCCAGCACAGCCACCTTTGGGGCCGTGAATGTGCAGTGATGACTGGCCATGGGTGTGGACCTCAGTCCCACTGTTTCCATTTGGGGGCTCATGGGCTTTCGACTTCGAAACACCCCTCCCTGTCCAAGGTGTTTAGCCCCACATGTGTCATATACCTCCCCTGTATTCATCTTGTTTGTCTTGTCTGTTAACCTACCCAAGCTACCTACCCAAATATACCTACTACCCCTCCCCAACATCCCATTCTCACCTGAAAAAGAAAAAAAGGCCAATCTGTTCTCACAAAAAAATCTCGCCCCATACATAGCTGTCCATTTCGCACACGTGTCCACTGGACACATGTAATCTGGACTAATTGGCATCACAACTTATTGTTGTTCTCACCCCTACCCAGGGGTTTGAGTGTCCAAATCTAACTCCAAATTCAGTGTATATGCACAGCTGTTGCTGTAGAAGAAATTGGCAGCTAAGGACCTTGCCTACACCCTTCCTGCACATCCCTGGCTATTTTCCCTACTATCTTTCCCTCTTTGTGCCCCTTTTTTCACCTCTTTCCTATCAACCCCTTTTTCTTTTCTTTTAAAGAAATTAGCATGGGGTAAGTGGGAGTAAGCACATTTAAGCAGCAGTAAGCTGGTTTAAGCCTGTTTGTGCGGGGGTAAGCAATGCCTATACTGGTTAAGCAATGTAGAAGCTAACTGAGTATAAGAAATTGTAACCGGAAGTTAGCAGTGCTTACCTCCACGCAAACCTATGCAAACCCGCTTACAACTGCTTTAAAGTGCCTTAATCACTCTGTATCCAATGGGCCGTGTTCTGCCCAGCAACAAAATAAACAGCTTCTGAAAGGCTCGAACCCAGGACCCTGCACACCATAGACAAAGTGATTTACCACTTTGAGTCTTTTGGCTTTTCCCGGTTAGGGGTCACCACAGCGGAACTCCGGTCCGCTAATGATTGGCAGTTGATTTTTATGTGCTGAGTTGCCAGCCCTAATGCACAACCTTCAACGAAGGTACGCCCATTCGCGCATGTCTCCACGCAGAAGACACTCTAGCTGAGAGTTGAACTGGTCAGCATCTTACTGTGAGGTGACAATGCTACCGCAGCACCACCACTGCGGATCAGACAAAGTGATTTACCACTAAGAATTCCAAATCCAGTCCAACAAAAAGGTGAAGCAATAAAGCTCTGGAGGATAAACTTGGATCAAACATTTAATACATAGACACCATTAACCCTCACAAAAATACTTTTTCATTTGACATACACTTCATCAGATGCAGGCTTGAATTAAACTCCTATATATACTATTTCTCTTACATATCAACCAATGAAAATGGATGTCTTATGTTTTTATTCAGTAAAATGAATAATTTATAACCAGTTTTGGTTCCTAAATGCCAGGTATACATATGTTTTTCAGTTTAGGTTGTAACAATTAATTCATTAATTGGTTCACTTTTCATTGGTTGTTATGTAAAAGAAATAGTATATATAAGAAGTAGTTTAATTCAAGCCTGCATCTGATGAAGTGTATGTCAAACAAAAATGTATTTTTGTGAGCGTTAATGGTGTCTATATATTAAACGTTTGATACAAGTTTGTCCTCTCAGAGCTTTATTGCTTCAACTTTTTGTTGGGCTGGATTTGGAATTCTTGGTGAACTTTTAGCACACTTGGTAGTTATTTTGATTTACTAATGATTTACCATTAAGCCATGCCAGATGTAAATAAATCCAATGTATTCAGAAACATATCATCCAGTCCAGTCATGCAACAGTACAGAGAATGTATACCAACATCTAGATGTATGTGTATGTAAATATATTAATATCTAAACAGATACAACATATCTATATATGTGGATATATATAGTTCTAAAATATATACATATATATTAATGTATATGAAGATATATAGATGCAAATGCCTACATCGACACATTTATGTGTCTACACCTATATGTCTACATATACACAGCAAGTTACATATGTGTTCGTAGATATATATCTATGTAGGTATATACGGATATAGTTATATATATGTAAGCAGATAGATATATCTATATAGTTATATATGGCCATACATCTGTAGATAGCAATGGCAGATTAACAAAAACACATATGTCCACATGCACCATTAATGGGGTTGAGAGGCCCCACACACTATACGTCTTGTATGAATAGGCATCCCCCCACAGCCAAACACGTCTACCCTGCAATACACTACCAAGTGTTGCAGATCACATAACCAGGACCTGACACGACATGGGCACAAAATGTTAACAATACTACATCCCACCTGTATGATGTCAGGCTGGTATTGGTAACATATCATGCAGTACAATCTGCCTCCCATAGGAAATGTAAACTGTAGAAGTCATCAACATCCCCAGGATGCAGATACACAGACACAGATATGCAGATACAGCTATACATACATATATATATATATATATATATATATATATATATATATATATATATATATATATATATATATATATATATATATATATATATATATATATATATATATATATATATATATATATATATATATACATAGATATACATGTGACTACACATACACACACAGATATATTTACAGTAAGATACATATGTAGAAAGTGCACAGAATATGGAACAGCCACTATGCCTACAGTTAACACCTAAACAACTGGACACTGTATGGGCCACCCATACAAATGACAGTGGTTGCCTGCAACATATACCCACAGAGAGGTCATAGGAAAAAACACCACACACAGGTTTGCAGAAATGGAAAAGCTTTAATTGTGTACTATTACAGTTCTAAATGCCATGTCATATAGCTGTTCAGACACTGACATCCATATAAACAGAGTAATGCAACTGTGAAACAGTTATACTAATACAGTAGTCTGTAAAGGTTCACAACTGTTGCTGTCAAGGTCAGTCCCTTCAAATTGTACAATAGTGAAGGCAGACTGGGCCACAGGATACCAAACAATCAACAGTATGTAATGCAGGTGTGTAGTTCAGTAGCATCTATCTACATTCTGTACAAAATCACTAGGTGGTACAGATGTCATGTGACCAAATGGGTTGTAACTGTTACATAACAAGGCATAGCTTGACACCATCCCAAGCATACTGACAAACAGAACAGTCTGTATGGCAGGAGGCCGTAGGCTTGCATTAACCCAGTTTATGTAAGTAATGTCAATATAGGTGAAGTATACGGTACTGTACATCCAGATACCTTAAGGCAGCTCACCCCTGATACCCCCACATTTTGTGACAGTCTAGATCATTCATGGTGCTCCCCCCTGACTCAATATTACAGGGCCATATACCACTGTTACATACACTGGCCTCTGGAGGGCATAAGGACACACATGTGTTGTGTAGGTGACTCCACGCATATATGGCCCCAGCCGCACCATATGTGTGGGGGATTCAACAGCAGTGGACTGATGGCAGCAATGGCAGTGTGATATACTCACAGCCCACTACAGAACAACCCCCAATAGCATGTCATATGTGCAAAGCTTGGTATGTAGGTGGAGGACAGAGGCTGGAACACAGGCACATATGTGGAAAACTGTTGCCATACACTAAGCAAGGTGCTGGTGTTACAGGATAGTCTGCAACATACCCTAAGTCAGAGAATTGAGGTTAGAAACACAAATGGATGCAGCCATGTACTGATAGCACTCAACACACACACTGCCAGTGAAATATCTGACAAAGGACCTCTGTGGTGGACAGACAAAACATGATAGGCATACCTTTGGACAGCAAGAGGATAGGCCCACATTTGTGACCTATGCAGACAGACTGCATTCCAAGGTAAGCTAGTATGTACACACACACCCTGTAACATCAGTACTATACAAAACAGAACACAACTCTACTCACACTCTGTCTGTAGTTCTGGAACCTCCTACAAAGATGTAGCTGGCCTGAGTGTGCCAGTTCTCCTGTAAGAGGTATTGCTACCTGCTGTCTGTAACACTGATGCCCACACACAGGAAGGATATCCATCACACAGGAAATGTATAGGGACCACGCCCACATTATGTAGGGATTTATAGTAGGTGGTAATTGGAAGTACTACACATGTGTAATCATATATATATGGCTATCTGGATAATTATATGTACATATATTTCCACCATATGTCCTTGACATGGAGTTTAGCCCTACCCCAGCCTCTATAGTCCCAAAGTTGTAGTGCAAGGTGATGTCAGGTATGTATAGCAGGTATATTATTAGACTATTGCTACTGTCATTGGGATTGTCTTCACAGTCATGGTGTGTGTGGGAGGTCACATCTGCTTATAACATGTGTGCCACTGGCTACTGACAGACAACCCAAGGACATCATAGTAAAGTACCGCTGCTAGCATGTAATGCCCCTGTACACTGCAGCAGAGATATTGGCCAATATATGTGGACATTCTGACACACTCTGTACAGTCCAGAGGTATACACATAACCCCTTAGTGCAAAACATGTGTACCATGCCTGACAATATGGATGTAGACAGCCATGTAGATGGGTATAACACATAATGACTGGTATACATTTTCCACCATAGGTTATGCATTCACACACCCCTGTCTGGCCTGACACATAATAACTGCTGGTACAGGGGTGCCATGGCCACATACTACCCACTAGATATTAGAATACATCTGTACAGCATCCCACTGCTCTGTCTGTCATACATGACTCTTAAGGGAGGCCCGTCAGCAGTACATCCAGCAAGTATCTGCACATGACATCTCACTGGGTAAGTACACTAGGCTGCTAGGCATGTAACAATGCACTGTGCCGGCTACAGGCAGATTGGCTCAGCACTGGACTACATCTCCTATGGGGGAATGCACATGTACCTGCATATATAGCAGGCTCTACAGGCATGTCACAGCACAGGGTAAAATACACCTGTGTGAAAGTGCATAACCACAACCAATGTGAACACAGCCACAGCCACATATGTTAAGCTAGCATAATATTGCAGTATATGGACTATCTGTTTGACACCATCCTCATATGTGCCACTCACAGACTGACCCTGCATATACTGGGCTGCTACACAGTTTGGTCTGATGGCTGTCTGAGGTATGGGACATGTGTGTGTTTGGCCTTACAAACATGTACGCCAATGCGGTACCATACAGTGGAGCAGCATGTAACATCAGATAGGGCGGGACCTATAACAATGACATCTACTACAGTCTGTACACAGGCTAAGGTACATATTAACAATACACACACTGTCGACATTCAACATAAGTACACAGACCTCAGTACTGTACAAACATCCACAGAATGTTCAGGTTATGTCATCAAATATAACCCCTACTGTACATATCATGTGCAGCAGTCTGATATCTCACTGACTTATTATCAGATATGATGACACTAATTATGGTGTACAGCACATATGCACCACTTCATGCATGACATATGTACAAAGGTTGACAGAGTTGTGGCTGGAAGCACATACACAGGGCCAATATTGACATGTTTCTGTGATAACCTCATACATTTACTGTTGTAACGGGGTTTGTTGCAACATATGTCCTATGAGGGTTATGAAGTCAGTAACTGTCATGGTTTTCACCATCTACAGACTGCAATCCTCACACCACCTTCTGCAGTCCACAGATAGATGCTATGTGGGTAACACATGAAACCAAAGGCACAACACACTGCCCAGTCTGCAGATGACCCTGCAGATGGGGATTCCTCATAAACATGGAACTGACATGGCAGGTATTGAGACAGGTAGGACAGTCATAGTGACACACACACTGTTAAACCTACAGTACTCCAAATGCAGTATAGCAGCACTTACAGTCTGTAGTCAGGTCAGGCACATCCCCCTCCCATGTGTTGGCCTGTTTCCACAGTATATGTTGTTAGAGGTAAATCCCCAATCCATCTGAAATGCTGTTTGCCAAACAACAGATCTAGTTCCTGCTCACAGTGAATGAAAAGGGCCAACGTCAACATGATGTTCCTAGATATTGGAGTGTGTTTCCATGCAATTGGCTATGGGAATGTTACCACAGCTGTTCCACATGCAATCAGCTAGGGGAGGGCTGCAATTCATGCTGAGGCCATCAGCTGATCTTGAGCATCACTTAAAATACACATGCTGCTGCCTAAGCAAAGCAGGTGTAGGTCTCCACATCCACCAAAGAGGGAGGGGGAGAGGCAAACAGAGACAAAGACAAGTCAGGGAGGGGTGGGAGAGTAAAACTTAAGCATGTTTGTGTCACGCACCTACCAGCACAGGGTATTAAACCCCTGATGACTATGTAGTGCTATCACAGCTCTATGCAGTTATTGGATGCGCCACATGGGTTACCTGTTGTGGAGCCCGCAGAACATATATGTGATGGTAAGTGACATCTGCAACAGGGATATGGTAGCTATACGGTAGGTGACGTACATGTGCCTGTCCCCATGAACAGGTGCCAGCATCAACACAGCCACACCCTCACAGGTATGCACACACATTAACACACTTGGCAGGGCCAGGATTACAACTCATCAGTAGTGGGATTGCCACAACACATCACTGTGCAGGTATCACATGCACCACACGGGTCATATGGGGGTCATATGGGAAAAGGGTATGGGGAGGTGTCTGACATCAGACAGCATGCTTCAGCATGCCCATGGGGGTTGTAGGGAGTGCGGATGTGAACATACGCACCATACAATACACACAAACACACAGGGTGCCAGTACTGACATGCATGGGTGCATGTCTGCATGAGTGTATGGTGGTCGATTATGCCAGATGGCTGTACAAGGCTAGGTGATTGGTATACCTTGGCATCAGGCCACATGACAATGGTCTGCATTGTGCCTCAGGGCTGTAGTGTCTGCATTTGCCCACACAGGTGGGAATTGTATCCCCCATCCAGTCACCTGGGTGACCATTGTGTGTGGCCAATGCTGTGCATCACTTGCCATGTATGTGTTCCTTATTCCATGACATGGATGGTGTCTGGGATGTACACACCTCCCACATGCATGTACAGTGACATGTGGAACTGTACCTGGGATGTCTGGCCAATGTTGTGAACACAGATTATCATCAGATGTGCCAGTCTTGCCAACCTGTGGCAGGAACTGGTAATGGGCAGCAGGTTTACCCTGCACCTACATTGATAGCATGCTAACAGCATTCCCTGGTGTCAGTGGCAGCTGTCACTACAGGGCATGTTTTCAGGCATGGTATGTCCTTTGTGGGTCACATGTGATGGCACCACAGGTGTTGCAGGTGTCTACTGGGTTCATAGGTTCATAGATTCATAGATTACTACTAGGCTAACTGCCCTTGTGAGCCATTTTAAGCCTAGCCAATTATCCCTTGTGAGACTCAAACCCCGTATCTTGTGTTTGTAAGGCAAACACCTTAACCATTAGGCCACCCTCCCCACCCAACATGGGGAACATGGGGAAGGTGCACTGTCTGCATGTATGTGTATATTGGACAGATGGACAGGGTGCCATGCCCTTTGTAGTCCACTGCTATCACCCCATAGTTATTATCAGTGGCCAATATGCAGTATACTACCCACATATTGGCTGTTGCCTAGGCATGTGTGTGTGTGTATGAGACATGGGTTGAGAGTGTGCTCTGGGTAATACTGGGGTTGCTAACTGTGATTGCCTGGCCTTGATGTCACATGTATGGGTATGGCTTTGCACCCCAGCCTCTCAGCTATTTCACATCTGTTATCCCTGTACTGTGGACATTATGATATATAGTAGGGCCACCATATAAGAAATATGCAAAACCCGCTCCACATTGGACACAGGTGTCATGCACTCACAACCACCTCTACACAGGATATGAGCTACAAACACACACACACACACACACACACACACACACACACACACACACACACACACACACACACACACACATGCACACACACCTGTCATGTCTGCAAGTAGAACCCCTACCTAACTAGTTTATTACACTGCAGCACTACGCAGTTATAGTATGAGTCATGGAGATTACTGGAGTACTCCTTCCCCAAAGGTGTATTTCACATTGGATGACATCAGCAGGATTGCAAAAGTAGGACATTTGAATTGTAGTGAGTGTGACTAGCTTAAAATGCATTGCTCCCAGTACAGACAGTGACACATACACAAAACATCCACAACTGACATGTGTGGGTACAGAACCCCTAACAGAGGTCCATGGGGATTTTTGGAGAACTTCTTCCCCGAAGGTCTATTTCACAAGGAATGACATCAGCAGGATTGCCAAAGTAGGCCATTTGAAATGTACTGAGCGTGACTAGCCTATAATGAATTGCTCCATACACAGACATTGAAACACACACAAAACATCTGCTCTTCAGTGTGGAGGAAATATTAGCTGAACTGGTAGTTAGTCAGTGTTTGCTGAATTTTGTTATTTGCTAGTAATTACAGGTGTGGGGGTAGTCACATTCTTTGATTTCCTGTCCTTGCCTATTTAAGTGGTACAGTGTGAAATATTTTCTGCTTAAAAACCTCAGCTTTGGCCGGCTAACAACTTGCTATATTCAACTGGACGTATAAGAGAATTTAAGTACCTTTATCTGCTTTTTTTCAAAAATACAGTATTTAAATTGATTTTAACTGTGTGAGAAGGAATATTTAGCTGAACTGAAGTTTTCACTCTGCTCTTCAGTTTGTCCCAGCCACCCTCCCTGTTTTTGTTTTGGTGTTAATCTTAGTGGCCTTGCAGCTGCCCGCCCCTCTTGTAAATTTGTGTTTGGATACTCCTTCTGGGCCCATCTCATTTGCTCACTCAACTGAGTGCAGTGAGATCATATTCTGATTTCAGGCACTCCTACTGTGTACAAAGAGAGCATCCGGGAAACAGAAGAAAAAAAAAAAAAAATTTAAGCTTGTTTCCTGCCTTTCCTGTTAAGTGGTATAGACTATTTGTAGACTTGTGAGCCCCCAGGCCCTTCTGTGTCGGAGGGAGGCCTTCTAGCTTAGTTTTTTCCCTATAACTAGCCAGTTTTCTAGTTTCAGCACTCAAATCTGTTTCTTTGATCTCAGCACTTGTTCAGAAAAAAAAAAAAAAAAAAAAAATTGAATCTGCTTTTACTGTACTTGTGTTTCTACCTACTTTTTTAAACTTTTGCATCATCTTAAAAGTACTCAATTGTATTTATTACTGCTTGGTGTAACTCATTCTAAGCCTTCTGGTTTAAACACTTGGGCTTCGGATCAGTTGTTTTGCACTGGGAGGGTTTGTGGTCTGCACTGTAGTGGCAGAACAGGTAGCTTACATCCTTCTAGGTTGGGAACTGCTGATTGAGGGCTCAGTGTCTGTTATTCTAAAAGTGTATTAATTCTGGTTTAAGCACTTAGGCTTTCAGGCCAGTTATTTTACATTAAGAGGGTTCGTGGTCTGCACTCTTGTGGGAGGAGAGGCTGGACTCTGCCCTTCTGAGCTGGGAATTTCTGATTGAAGGCTTATAGTGCATGCATATCTGAACTGCTTCTTACTGAAGTTGGTGCCTTGTTTGCTGTGGCATAGACTGGATTCGGGCCTGCTGGATCTAGCTTTGTTTGTGTAACTTGAGCACTAATCCAGGCATTCTCTAAAGTATTCAATTGTATTTATTACTGCTTGGTAGTAACTTGATTAAAGTTTAGCTGTCATTCTAAGTCTTTTGGATTAAGCACTTGGGCTTCAGACCAGTTGTTTTACATTAGGAAGGTTTGTGGCATGCACTGTTGGTGGCAGGACAGGTAGCTTTCATCCTTCTAAGTTGGGAACTGCTGATTGAGAGCCCAGTGTCTGTTATTCTTAAAGTGTATTAGTTCTGGTTTAGGCACTTGGGCTTCAGGCCAGTTATTTTACATTAAGAAGGTTTGTGGTCTGCACTCTTGTGGGAGAAGAGGCTGGACTCTGCCCTTCTGAGCTGGGAATTTCTGGTTAGAGGTTTATGGTGCCTGAATATTTGAACTGTATCTTACTGAAATTGGTACACCTTGTTTGCTGTAGCATAGACTAGATCCAGGCCTGCTAAATATAGCTTTGTTTATATACTTGTTGTTTGTTTGCTTGTTATTTCCTGGGCGCTAATTCCACCTAATACGGCTTGTCAGCTTCTGTGGCTCACTAGTGATATCTGCATTGCTTACTGTACTTATTTCCTTGTTTCACTTGAAAGAAAGTTACTGTTTGTCGTTTTGCATTTAAGTTACCTGTAACACATTGCACTTAAGTTACCTGGCACTTGCTCACTAAAGCAATTATATAAGTCAGCACTAAAAATTAAAAGCACTACACCCTCACTCCCCACTGGCCCTGGTTTTCAATTATTAAGGAATTCCCAATATTATTCTAGCATGTCCAAAGGTCAGTTGTCAATCTCCTCTCGGTCCAGCTGGTGAATCTGGGAATCTTGAGGCAATGTTACAACTGCCTCATGTACACAGACAACCCTCTCCTCCTCCCAACAAATTCCAACACATGTGAGAGATGCAACCATATAGCCAAACTGGAGGCTAAGCTCTCTCAACTCAGTACTGGCATAACCAGTCAGGAGGAGAAGGAAACCATACTCACTACAATTCCAGTCTCACATAGACCTACCACGACAGCAAACCAAACACATAATCACACAAAAACATACTGGAGGCTCTAAATAAAGATCTGCCAAGCAGCAGAGACCTCCAAAGGAGACACCCAAGCAGCCGCTACAAACACGTGCAACACATATCTCACAAAGCCAGTGTGCCAAACAGTCACAGCCCTTAAGACTAAACAACACACCTGATACACTTGTAATAGGTGACTCTATCGTCAGGCACACTGACGTCCGCTCACCAGGCTGAACAAGGAGAGGGTCACGGTGAGCAGCCTGTCGAAAGTGCTAGGATCCGCCACATAACACAAGCACTCAGGTCACTCCAAGGCAAGTACAAATATGACTCAGTCATTGTCCATGCTGGTGTGAATGACCTGAGACGTACCTCCCTGGACTACATGAAAAGAGACATAAAGGAGCTCTCTGAGCATGTAGCCCAGGCGGTATGACCCTGACCTTGAGTAGCATCTTACCCTCACCAAGAATGATGCCACAATATGAAGACAAGATGATCAATTTCAACAATTGGCTTAAGTACTGGTGTCATTCAAAGGGGATCCAATGCCTGTCAGCTTGGGATGATATGCTCGACAAGCCACGATGCTTCGCTAGGGACGGCTTGCACCTGTCACCCTGGGCTTTGGATATTGGCAAAGGCTCTTGCTACCCCATAGTGCCTTTTTAGGCAAGGCTCAAAAGACAAACCCACCTCCATAGGTATCACAAGGGATAAGAAACTAAGAGTAATGCTACTCAACGCCAGAAGTCTAAACCTCAAGATGCACTTTTCGAAACTCTCCTTAGCATGGAGAACATCGATATCTGGGCAGTAAGAGAAACCTGGTTCAGGGCTCCCGAGAGCACCCCAGCACTACCAGGTCATACCTGATACGATGCTTTTCGGCCCAAAACTTGGACGAACCACAAAAGGAGAGTATCGATATTCATCAAAGATACCCACACCTCCAGGTTGGTGGCAAAGCACGAAGCATCAGAGACTATCCATGTGCAACTAACAGTGGGTAAAACTGCCTTCCAGTTTATAGCCTGCTACAGACCACCCTCCCAAACCCAGGAACCCCACTCGGCCTTCCTGAGAACACTGGAAAATATGAAGGTCTCTCCAAACACCATTATATTGGGCGACTTCAACTACCCAAACATAGACTGGGAGCATTACTCTAGCTCCAACACCCTAGCCCAAAGGTTCCTAGAATTTATAAACTCAAATGCTATGGAACAACTTGTTACCACTCCCACAAGAGGGGAAAACATACTGGACCTGATCATCACCAACATGGGGACTCTATGCTCCAGACCAGAAGTGTGTCCCTCACTGGTAAGATCAGACCATAAACTAATCTCACTGGATATTCACATCCCGACCCCACCCCCTGCCCAGAAAACCACAGTGAAAAACTTCTCTAAAGCAAATTTACACTCCTCAAAACTGAGGTGGAATCCTTCAAAGCCCCGGGCCTGTGGAAAATACAGCCCAGACTGCAGAATCCTTTATAACGCATTCTATGAACACCTTCAGGAATGCATGGATCATGCGATCCCAAATAAAACCAAGACCCAATCCTCCAAAGGCAGACGTCCTGTCTGGTGGACCCCAGCCATAAACAAACTATACAATAGAAGGAGGAAGCTACTAAATGATAAAGCAAAATCCCAAAAGGAAGGCATCACTGATCAGTATTAGCAAACAACTACGGGCACACATAAAATTGTCTAAGGCCAGCTTCGAGAGAAAAATTGCACAGGACACTAAGGATAATCACAAGGCTTTCTTTAGTTATGTTAGGAACCTGGGTGGTAATTCCCAGATATGCTCAGAATTAGTCCAAAATGACAAAAAATACACCGAACCCACAGACATTGCCAACATCCTAGCTGACAGGTTCAGCGCAAACTTCTCCCCCCACCCCCACCAAAAGGGCAACTATCTATCCCAGCAGAGTGCTGCCCCCCTGACATCTCAGATGCTCAGGTAAGAGCCACCCTCTCCAAAGCAAAAAACACAGCATCAATGGGACCAGATGGTGTCCCGGGATGCATCCTACATGAACTCAAAGAAGAGCTAAACCCAAACATAAAACTACTGTTCAATCTCAGCCTTACTACAGGATATGTGCCCAAAGAGTGGCGTACAGCAACAGTGGTCCCTCTCCATAAAGGTGGTGCCTCAACGGATCCTGGAAACTATCGCCCCATAAGCCTGACTAGCTTGGTCTGCAAAGCTATGGAAAGGATCATCATGGACCTCATAAATAAAGATATTGGGGACCTACAAACACTGGATCCTACCCAGTTCGGCTTTGTTAAGGGCAGATCCTGCCTCTTAAACCTGGTTGATTTCTTTGAAACAGTCACCAAGGCCATTGACGAGGGAAGGTGGTCCACACAGCCTACCTGGACCTCGCAAAAGCCTTCGATACAATACCCCACTTTCGGGCATTATAGATAAGCTCACCAGCTTAAATATAAACCCCTATGTCACTAGATGGATTGCAAACTGGCTCAAGGACAGAACCCACATGGTTAGAATTGCTGGAGCCATGTCAGACTCAAACCAGTTACAAGTGGTGTCCCACAAGGCTCAGTCCTGGGACCTCTCTTGTTCGGTATATATTTCTCAGAGGTACAGGCCAACACGGAAGGACTGTGGCTGACCAAGTTCGCAGATGACTGCAAACTGGGTGCCATAATCGACTCTCCAGCCGACACAAGCATCCTCCAAAAGGGCCTCATAGAAACAGACAACTGGTGCCAGTGCCATGGCCTCAAGCTAAATGCCAAAAGTGTATAGTCATCCCTTTGGCAAATACAAAGTGCCCACAAATTACCACATAGGTGGAAATCCATTAAGTACAGAAGAAGTAATTAGGGACCTGGGGACCCAAGTTAATAGCAATCTCTCATTTGACAACCACGTGGCCAAAGTGGTTAGAAAAACATTTTATATAGCCCACCTAATCATGAAGGGATTCACATCTAGATCAGGGGAGGTCATCGTGCCTCTTTACTCATCCCTCATCAGGCCCATAATTGAGTACAATGCCCCTTTTGGGATGTACCTTACCAGACACCTGCAGCAACTGGAAAGACCCCAAAAGTACCTCACCAAGAGGCTCAAAGGCCTCAAACAGATGCCATATGCTGCCCGGTTAAAGAAAATCCAGCTCTACTCAGTGGCATACCGCCTGTTCAGAGGCGATCTGTGCCTGACGTATAAAGCCATGTCCAACCCGAATTAATGGACATGTTGCACCTCAGAAAATCCAAATCCCATCGAGCTACGCTCGAGACTTGAACCTCAGCACTGAAATAAATAGGACATGCTGGAGGGACAGATTCATAACCCAGAGGCTCCCTTCACTCTGGAATAAAATCCCAGTCCAGGTTAGGCAGAGTCCCTCATTGACTCTCTTCAAGAGGAATCTTGATGAGTGGATGGGAGATCGTAGGTTTACCCCGGGTATCACTTCTGTGTCACTGTTAGATAGAGGCATAGTATACTAACCTCGAAAAAGGGCATAGCAAAATAAATTTAAAATGGGTGGCGAAAGCCAAACACATTCTGGCTAGGCTTATAAATGCCCTAGGGCAGATAGCCTAGTATGAACCTATGAACCTATGACCTGCCATGGGTGGGGATGGAACCCTACCACAGTTCTAAATCACACTACAGCAGTACACAGTTATGGCATGCGCTATAGAGATTACTGGGCTACAACCTTCCCAGATGTGTATTTCTAGGTGGGTGACATCAGCAGCCTTGCCAAAGTTGAGCATATGAATTGTAAGGAGTGTGAGTACCCTAAAAAGCATTGCTGTCTACACAGACAGAGTCACACACTTGCCATGTCTGGGATTAGAACACCTACCTAATTACTTTATCACACTAGAGCAATACAGTTACAGGATGTGCTGCAGAGATTACTGGGCTACAACCTTCCCAGAGGTGTATTTCTAGGTGGCTGATATCAGCATCCTTGCCAAAGTTGAACATATGAATTGTAAGGAGTGTGAGTACCCTAAAAGTCCTTGTTCTCTACACAGACAGAGTCAGACACACACACACACACACACACACACACACACACACACACACACACACACACACACACACACACACACACACTTACCAAGTCTGAGATTAGAACACCTACCTAACTACTTTATCACACTACAGCAGTACACAGTTATATGATGCGCTACAGAGGTTACTGGGCTATAACCTTCCCAGAGGTGTATTTCTAGGTGGGTGACATCAGCAGCCTTGCCAAAGTTAAGTATATGAATTGTAGGGAGTGTGAGTACCCTAAAAAGCATTGCTCTCTACACAGTCAGACAGACATGCACACAAACACACACACCCACTCACACACACTTGCCAAGTTTGGGGTTAGAACTCCTACCGAACTAGGTTATCACACTACAGCAGTTATGGGACATGCCATGGAGAATACTGGGCTAAAACTCTCCCAAAGGGGTATTTCACAGTGGATAAATTCAGCAGGCTTGTCATAATAGGGCTATGGAGAGGGCAGTGTGTGTGCATGGGCCATGAGCAATTCATCTAGAGGTTGACACTCCACATGCGAGCACACACAGGGTCATATTTCACAGGTACGTGTATACAGCTGCTAGATGACTATTTCCTTGTACAGTCATATTGTGCAGCTGGCATGTGCGCCACATAGTCTGTAATGTAGTATCTGCAGTGAGTGACATCTGCACCTCATGTGTTTGGGGCCCTTTGGCTGTGTGCTGGGTGGGACAGTCCTGTATGGCTCCTTGTCACAGTCACCCTCTTCCACACATCTATGTACGTCTACCTTTGGCATATTATAATGTGTTGTCCTGACATATATGTCTGTATTCCTATCCACTGTGTGCACGGCATGAATGATGCATACTGACGAGTGTCTGCACTAACAACTGCAACTGCCAGATATGCCTGGTCCACTGGTGTTTGCAGACATGGCCTTCATGTGTTTAAGTGTGTGAGCATGCCCAGTATGACCTTTCAGTATGTTGTTGACTGACATTGCCTTCATTTCTTTAAGTTTGTGAGCATGTCCAGTATGGCCGTCTGTATTGAATGTGTGGATTGAGTGCAGGTAGTTTGTGCTGCAGTGCTGACCTTTGTACTGTACACCAACAGGTAGCATGCTGTCTCTGCAGGGTATCCATCAATCATTTGGATTTGACTGTTACTACATTTCTGCATAGCAGGGGGGGGGCACACCTGACTGTTTCTACATTTCTACACAGGAGTGGGGGGCACAGCTGACTGTTACTACATTTCTACATAGGATGGGGGGCACACCTGACTATTACTACATTTCTACACAGGATTGGGGGGCCACACCTGACTGTTATTACATTACTATGTAGGATGGGGGTACACCTGACTATTACTACATTTCTGCACAGGATTGGGGGGGCACATCTGACTGTTATTATGTTACTACGTCGGATGGGGCAGCACACCTGACACTTGTACCCATTTGCTATGACTGTACTTATATGTAAGGTACTCCATTTCATTCTGCATTCTTACCTATCATGCTGACCAGAGGCATACCAGTGTACTACAGCTCGTAGCTTTGGTTGCCCTAAATATTAGTGTCTGACTTCCTACCCTTCAAAACTAACATCCCACTGCCTGACCTGCTGTAGTCTGTCTGTGTAAGCCTGAGGGGGAGGTTAACCATAGCCATCATTCAGGGGCCATAGCATAGGCCCTGTTTGTGTTTGTTTATACCTGTCCTGCTGGCTGGGATTGTTGTTGGGTATGTGAACCACCCTGACTGGCATATGTGAGTCATATGGACACACATATTGCTCAGCACATTTCCTGCAGTGGATTTTGTCACTCTGTGTAGTACTGGCTACTGTGGTGAGTCCAGTATGTGTTACAGATGTCATGGTGCCACTATGGGTGTCTACTGTCTGTTGCCATCACATTCATCCACCAAATTCCCTTGCATGCTCACATCCATACCATAGATACAGGCAAGGACACATTCTACTCTATTTGGCAATTGGTAGGTTGATTGACTTACCTTGAGGGTGTACCAGACTTGCGGATGGTGCTGGAGGGCTGCCTATGTAGGATGCACATAGTACACTCCCTGTACATGGTTGAGCAAAGGTAGTGTCATGTTTGGCATTCCTTTTACTGTATGTGCGAGTCAGAGAGAGGTGTCATTCCCTGGGTTCCTACTATGTCAGTGTATGTGCTATGTGTTGTCTCTTTGCTGTGGTCTTGGCACACTGGACAAGCCTCCATCTGCCTACTGGGGCAGGCTCAGGTTGTTCCTCCTCTGAGTCACTCTGTGCCTGTGCAGGCCTTGGCATTGGTGGTGGGCTGTGTGGCCCTGTCCCGTGCTGTTCCTGCTGCAGCTGTTTCCGCAGGATCATATTGTGTAGCATGGCACATACCATAACAATTTGGGTACATGTAGCTGGTGAGTACTGCAAGGCTCCACTGGATGTGTCCAGACAGCGGAACCGTGACCTGAGCATCCCAAACACATGCTCTATTATAAGTCTGGTCTGTGCGTGTGTCTCATTATGGCATTCTTGTTCAGGTGTGTGTGTGCATTTCTGATGGGTGTCATCAGCCATGGCTCCAGTGTGTAACCAGCATCCCCCACTAGGTGACCGTAGGGGATGTCCCCACTGGCAAATCTCTGTTACGGCTGCATCAGATGCTATAGGTGGGAATCATAGCTTCCAGGGCAGCCAGCACACACATTCATTATAATGCCCTGGGCATCACAGACAACCTGGCAGTTGATGAAGGGGATTCTCCTGCGGGTGATGTAGGCCTTACCCTGATCACCAGGTGGTGCATTGATGTGTATGTGCATGCAATCTATAGCACCCACTATCTCAGGGTATTCTGCTATTTGGTGGAAGAGATGCACATTGCTGGCCAACACCTCACGGGTGTGGAGGAAATATATGTGCTCACTGACATGTGCTGACATGGCATCCAGGAACTGGTGGAATACTCTGGATGCTGATGCCTGTGAGATCCCCATGATATCTCCAGTTGAGGTTTGGGAGGTACCTGTGGCTAGTATTCCTAGGCCTACACATACCTAGGTATCCACTGGGATGGATTCCCCTCGGTCAGTTTGGTGTGTCAGGTTTGGCCAGCACAGCTCAAAAATTTGCTGTAGGAGGTCTCTGTCCACCCTATAGCACTCCACTATCTCCAGCTCATGTAGCCCCTGGTAGGTTACCCTAGGTCTGTACACTCTTCTTCGTCTCCTCACTGTGGGCTGATTGGCAGCATTCACATCCTCACCACCCTCAGCCTCTTGCACATGTTGTTCTATGTTGCCTGCTGCAGCCCCTATCATTTTGTAGTTTTGTTTGTTAAAAGTTTCCTACTTGTATACACCGGTGGTGTAGAGTATGAGAAAAACCAGAGGGGAAGGTGTTTGCATAGTTTATAGTAGTGCTCTGGGCTGGGCTGGTCTACTGCCTGTGTAATTGGCTGATTCTGATACATTTCACTTGCCAGCTAAGCTAGTTCTCCTTGATTACCTTCCTATTGCTGTTTTCCCTTCCCATTGCCTTCCTGTTTAAGCCTGCTAATGCATAGTTACATGTCTCACACTGAGCCTCCCCCCTTAGTAACTACTACTCACTGGCCAGTTTGTCTTCTGCCTGCCATTGACTTGCATGACAAAATACTGATTTTAGTTAGAATGCTTATTTTAGGTTTATTTTATTATCCCCCCCATCCCATTTGAGTGCCACTACCCTACACTTAAACAGCCGAGATCGGCTAAAAAAACAGTTGATTTTTTATTTTTTGTATTGTTTGCAATGTCAATGGCCTTATACTTGGCTATTGGTGTGCTTACTACATGATATGCAGCCTTTATTTGGAGCTGTCATAGCTCCATTTAGGATTTTGCAGAAATATACTCGGTTACTAATCGAGTACATTTCTGCATATAGCAGTAGTCTTGCACGAACTGTTGTAAGCTTCCTGGATTGCAAAATCACCTCATTTGATTGGAGTTCACCTGCAATTGGGGTGATTTGCATATCAGGGCTTAGTCCATGTAAGATTAGTGCAGGAGCCCTTGTAGACACCCCTGCAGACTGTTCCTGGATCACACGGCAGACATATTGCCTGCTTGAACTGCTGCACTGATCTTGCACTCCGTGCAAGCTTTTGAGAATCCGAGGGTCTATCTTGGACTGAGATGACATTTTGCCACCTGGTTTGTTAACTACTTCTCATGCTGTGACATTACAGTCAGTCTCAGACCACATATCACTTTACTTTAAGTGATATGTCCCATCCCTGTTTCGGTGCCCTAGGTAAATGAGAGTTGTCACCCTGACTTCTGATTTTTAGTGGCATGCTTAGAACTCTTGTTTCCAGAGACCAAAGCTGCATTTTTTTAAAAATAGCTGATTAACAAAAACTTGTGTTAATTTGCTGTGGTGCCCTGTTACATTTCAGGTTAGTGCTATCGCAATACTTAACCAAAATGTTATGGAAGTAGGCTTTCCTGATATTTAGGGATTTTATTTCTGTCAGTATTTCTCTTAATTTTTCTAGGAGACTGAATATTTCTGAGAGCACTGGTTGTAATGCACGCTGCTCACAGAACTGTGATTCTTTTTTTTTGTAACTATAATGTTATTGCAGTGACTGGACTTGGAAGTTGTTGTGAATGACCAAAACTTCAAATATTTCATAGAGGTCATTATTTATTTCACTTTGTAAATGCACATGATTGCCCAAGAGAAAGGGCAGGTAATCTGTGTGTGAAAGCAAAGGGCATTGAAATGACCACTGATATGGCTTGTTGTGGATGGGAAAATTCCCTGTCTGCATGAGAATATTACTGTGGCCATTCATGCACCTTCATCACAGGCTGGCATCAGAGTGAAGGGAAGAGTAGAGGCAAGCTTTGTGAATGCACTAGACATTTGTGACAACATTGTTAAATGATTATTGATATGGCTTTTGGAAGGGAGGAGAAGGAGGGTGTGTGCATTCTGTGAGTACGATACTGGAACACATTATTTTAACCACTATGCCTCTCATTTTTTTCACAATTATACAGTGAAATTATAAAAAGAAAATGGCTTATTTTTTATTAAGGGAGTGTATGTAAAACCACTTGACTATCAATCCGGCTTCCTAGGACCAGAGAGAATGTGTGTGTGTGTGTGTGTGTGTGTGTGTGTGTGTGTGTGTGTGTGTGTGTGTGTGTGTGTGTGTGTGTGTGTGTGTGTGTGTGTGAGATGGCAGTCATGGTAACTTGTAGGGAAGAAAGCTGGTTGCACTGTATGTGTTAATTAGTAATAAACTCAAATAAATTACTGCGGTCACTATTCAATTAATTTATTTAGTCATGTTATCATCTATGGTGAACAAAGTGAATGCGGTGGATATAGATGGTGGATGTACAGGCAGTCTGCGGAGGAAAGGTGCTTGTCATCTGACCCAAAATAGACAGTCATTGATCAGGCTTGACAAGGCCAGTGTATGCTTGAGTGAAAGACATTCAAATGTAGTACCAAGGCTATTTTTTATTGGAGTCAGACAGATGAGGTACACAGTCAAAACAGTGACTTTAATGGGTGGGCGTTGATGCACACTGTTTATCAAAGTGAATAATCCCAGTTGTCATTTGATTACAGCTAATTTGTTTGGTCTGGCTTGGAAGGGATAGTGCGTATATTAACAGAAAATAAGCTACAATAAAATATTGTGGCCATCATGTCGCTTTTTTACATTTGTTTTTTGAGTATAATCAGAATCTATATTGTACACATTCAATAAAGTTGCTTTTGGTGATTAAAGAGGGTCTGTACGATCAATGTGACTACTTACTGCTGTCATTTAATTACACTTAAACAGTCACTCATCTGGCTTGGTAAGGCTAGTTTTGTTTGCATGGAACAAGATAAAATATATATGGCTGCAGCTACTTCTTTTAATATGATCACAATCAGGCATTTGATATGTATGCAGTCAATGAAGTGGCTACAGTTGTTGAGTATAGAGGCAGACTGCTGTCCTGTCCTGTTGTTTCATCATCATCATCATCAATATCATCATCAATCTGTTTTTTTCACATTTTTCTACATGGGGTCAGGGTATTGCTTTAACAGTTGCCACCTCTCTCAATTGAGTGCCACTCTCCTACATACTTTGACAATCATGTCTGACTGCCGCAGGTCTTCTCACATGCAATCTGTCCATCTTATAACTGGAAGTCTTCATTTCTGCCTGTCTTCTTCCCATCTCTAGTAGCTCTTATTCAGAAGATTTCCTACTTTCTTGCACATGTGACCAAACCACAATAATCTGTTTTCCGTAAACTTTTCTGCAATTGGGACTAATTTGGCTTCTGCTCTGATATCCTCATTTCTTCATCTGTCCCAAAGTATACATCCTGTCACCCATCTCAGGGATGTCATGTCCATCATTTCAAACTTCCTCATCTATTTTACCTTCACTGCCTAGATTTCTCTGCTACACCACTGTTTAATGCACCTTATTGTTAGCTAACATTCTTCTTTCCCCATATTACCTGCGGCACTCTGTGTCAGATGGTTAGAGCACCTCTGATTCTAACTTTGAGAATATATATCCCACTCATACTGATTCTTTGGTCTTCTCTTTCAGATTGTATGTTTCATTAAGCACACCTCTCAGAAACTCAAAGCTGCTAACATGTTCCACTATTTCTCTGTATCTCAATTTTTAACTTCTTCCAATTTTCCCCATTTGCTGCCACAACAACTATCTAGTATGTACTCAGTTTCATCCCATGTGCCATCAGTTTTGAGTTCCACTTCCCTATCATTTGCTGATGTTTCCACTCAGAATCTGCTTGCTGTATATCATCATCTGCACATAGCAGCTTTGTTGATCCATCACCTCTGACCTGTTTGCTAATGTAGTGTATCAGCAACATTAACAACAGTGGACATGCTTTAAAATCTCTAGGAGTTAAAACCCCATGTACCACTTAATAGTACTATTTAACTTTAGTAATATTTAATAGTACCACCTAATACTACTAAACTTAAATAACTACGTTCTGTCTTATTTAGTGAGCAGAAAACCCTAATTTTCAGTACTGTAACCTACAGATATTTTTAGCCCAGCTCATTCTGAACACACATTTTGTTTCAACAAAGGTTCCAATGATTCCAGACATCATGTTAGCTATGACTTGGTGTTATGATGCTAGAGCAGAGTTGAGTGACCACTACATTCTCAAATATGTATTTTTTTAAATCCTACTCCCATCCTCTTCATTTGTTAGAGGGTAGGCTTACTGTATTATCTGTATTATGACTACCACCGATGTACATTTCCACAGTTAAAGTTTGATAAAGTGAACACTCATATGAGCGAACGTTTTTTTTTCTGTTGTTAAAAAAAAGTGACCACTCATATGAGCAAATGTTTTTTCAAATGGCGTCTTTGCTGGCAGCCTTTTGTATGTGATTATGCTGCAGCTGGGAAAGGGAATTTTCCCTTTCTTGCTGTTGTGTGATCTTGGAGTTAGCATATCTAATTAGCGGGGGAGGGGTGTGGGGTGCAGTTTTCATATTTTCTGTCACTTTGGATTTGCTCTAAAATGATCGCTGTTTGAATGTTCATTCTTGCGAACATTTGATATTTCTTGAGACACTTGCTTCCACACATCTATACCCATATTAGAGTGGCTGAGAACTCATTTCTAGGTGCAGCACTTCTCCTAACCCTTATATCAGGAAATGCAGCACTTTGCCATCTGTGAGGTGTTACTCCTATATCAGGACTCCAGTAACTCTTTGTCTTCTCTGATGATTATGCCATCCAAATACTTGGGAGGATAAATGAATTATGTTTAGAAAATATAAAGCACTACTCAACAGCAAAAAATGTAAAATAATGGCAAATGGCAAATTTAAAAAAGTTGTATTTGTGCCTAAACTAACTGTTTAACTGTTGTAGGCTACACACTCAAGTGCAATAACCTTTTTCTATGCATTTAAAGTGTTTTACTGACTGTATTTTGTATGTTGCCTTCTTGAAAAAAAAATATACCTGTTAATTTCTGCCCTTCTAAGCTAGTTTAGTCCGATTTTCAGGTCCTTGCTGAATCCAGGGATGTGTTACAACGTTTCTGTGTTTGCCCATTCCTTACTTGGATAGGAGGAAGTTTCTCTGTTCACCAGTGAGAGTGGGGAGCTTTGAGCAGCCTATCTGTCCTTGGAGGAGTGGTTTCTGGCCAGAAATTAGTAGTTGATTGGCCATTTGGGCTAATTCCTATCTCTTTCATTTCCCTGCTTTAAAAGCTAGGGTTAAACTATTCCCGGCTCCACAAAGTCTCCTCTTCAAATTAGTCAAACCTTCAACTTAAGCACTCTAACCATTCACTTTACAACCCAGCACTTGCTCATAGCAAGCACCAATAAACCATAGCACTAGACCCTCCTATACTACAAGGCTCTCTATTTGTTCCTACAGGATAATCAGCAAAAAAAAAAACACCTTACTTATCCAGGCATGTCCAAAGGGCAGTTTCAGGTGTACTCTCCAGTCCAGCTGGTGAATCTGGGCATCTTGAGGCAATGTTACAATTGCCTCATGTACACAGACAACCCTCTCCTCCTACCACCTAACACAAATATATGCGAGAGATGCAATTATACAGCCAAACTGGAGGTCAAGCTCTCTTAACCCAAGGCTTGAACAGCCAGTCATGAGGAGAAGAGAATTACTTGCATAACACCACCAGTCTCACATAAACCTATCATACCTGCATCAGCAAAAACACACACATAAATACAGAAAAACATACTCGGAAGCTCTAAATAAAAATCTGCAAAAGCAGCAGAAACATGCAAAGCAGACAACCAAGCAACCTCCACCCCCCAACACAAACTACGAAACACATACTTCACAAAATCAGTGTGCCATGCAATCACAGCCCTTAAGGCTAAATAACACACCCAACACACTAGTAATAGATGACTCTATAGTCAGGCACACTGACGTCCCGCTCACTAGGTTGTACAAGGAGAAGGTTACTGTAAGCTGTCTGTTGGGTGCCAGGATCCGCCACATAACACAAGCACTCAGGTCACTCCAAAACAAGTACAAATATGACTCTGTCATTGTCCATGTTGGTATGAATGACCTGAGACGTACCTCCCTGGACTACATGAAAAGAGACATGGAGGAGTTCTCTGATCACGTAGCCCAGACCGCTATGACCCTGATCCTGAGTAGCATCCTGCCCTCACCTAGAATGATGCCGCAGTATAAAGAAAAAATGATCAATTTCAACAATTGGCTAGGCATCTCGTGTCGTTCTAAGGGGATTCAGTGTCTGTCAGCCTGGGACAACATGCTCGACAAGCCACGTTGCTTCGCAAGAGATGGCTTGCAACTGTCGCCCTTAGGCTTTCGAATACTGGCCAAGTGTCTTTTTTAGGCAAGGCTCAAAGGACAAACCCACCTCCTTAAACAGCACAAGAAACAAAAACCTGAGGGTAAAGCTACTCAATGCCAGAAGTCTAAACCTCAAAATGCACGCACTTGAGGCACTCCTCAGTATGGAGGAAATCAATATCTGTGCAGTAACAGAAACCTAGTTTAAGGCTCCAGAGAGCACCCCGGCACTACCAGGTTACAACTCATACCATGCTTTTCGGCCGCAGAACCTGGACCAAAACACAAAAGGCTGGGGTGCATCCATAGTCATCAAGGATACCCACACCTCCAGGTTAGTTGCACATCACGATTCCTCAAAGACTATCCATGTGCAACTAAGAATGGGCAAAACTGCATTCCAAATTGTAGCTTGCTACAGACCACCCACCATGTCCCAGGACCCCCATTCGGCAAGTCTGAAAACACTGGAAAATATGAAGGTCCTACCTAACACCGTGATATTGGAAGATTTCAATTACCCAAACCTAAACTGGGAGAACTACTCAACTACTAACTCCTTTACTCAACGCTTCCTGGAGTTTATAAATTCAAACACCCTGGACCAAATGGTCACCACTCCCACAAGAGGTGACAACATATTGGACCTGGTCATCACCAACATGGGGGACCAATGTTCCACACCGGAGGTAAAACCCTCACTGGTTATATCAAACCATAAACTAATCACTCTGGACATCCACATCCCGACCCCACCCCCTGACAAGGAAACCACAATGAAAAACTTTTCAGAAGCAAACTCCTCACTACTTAAGACTGAGGTGGTAAGTTTCAAAGCTCCCATGGTAAAGGATAATGCTGTCCAAGATGCAGAATCCTTTACAAATGCACTCTTTGAGCACCTACAAGAGTGCATGGATCGAGCTATCCCAAGCAAAACCAAGACTCACTCCTCCAAAAAGAGGAAACCAGTCTGGTGGACCCCTGCCATAAATAAGCTATACAATAGAAGGAGGAAACTAGTACAAAATAGGGCAAAATGCCAAGAAGGGAAGGCATCCCTGATCAGTATCAGCAAGAAACTACGATCCCTCATAAAATCATCCAAGGCTAGTTTAGAAAGAAAAATCGCCAAAGACTAAAGATAACCACAAAGCATTCTTTAGCTATGTCAAGAACCTAAGTGGCAACTCTCAGATCTGCTCTGAGTTAGTGCAGAATGGCACAAAATACACTGAACCGACTGACATTGTCAACATCCTGGCTGACAGGTTCAGTGCAAACTTCACCCCCCTCTCACCCCCAAAAAGGCCCATGACCATTCCAGAGGAATGTAGAGCCCCAGAAATCACAGACACACAGGTTAAGACAGCCGTCTCCAAAGCCAGAAACACAGCATCAATGGGACCAGATGGTGTCCCAGGCTGTGTCTTACATGAGCTCCAAAATGAACTAACCCCTCACCTTAATACACTGTTCAAACTCAGCCTTTCCACAGGCTATGTTCCCATGGAATGGCGTACAGCAACAGTTATCCCACTCCACAAAGGTGGAGCCACAATGAACCCAAGGAACTATCGCCCTATAAGCCTGACTAGCTTGGTCTGTAAAGCTATGGAGCGCATCATCATGGAACTCATTAACAAGGACATTGGGAGCCTCCAAACATTGGACCCTACCCAATTCGGCTTTGTTAAGGGCAGATCTTGCCTCCTAAACTTAGTAGACTTCTTTGAAACAGTTACCAAGGCTATAGATGAGGGAAAGGTGGTCCACACAGCCTACCTAGACCTTGCCAAGGCCTTTGACACCATTACCCACTCTGGTATTATAGACAAGCTCACCAGCCTGAACATTAACCCCTATGTCATGAGATGGGTTGCCAACTGGCTCACAGATAGAACCCACACAGTAAGAGTTGCGGGTGCTAGGTCCGACTCAAAACCACTTACAAGAGGCATCCCCCAGGGCTCAGTCCTAGGATCCCTCCTGTTCGGTATATACTTCTCTAAGGTACAGAGAAACACAGGAGGGCTGTGGCTTACCAAGTTCGCAGATGACTGCAAACTAGGGACCATAATCAACTCTCCGACTGACACAGACATCCTCCAGAAGGGTCTCACTGAGACGGATACCTGGTGTCAGAATCATGGCCTCAAGCTAAATGCCAAAAAGTGCATAGTCATCCCCTTTGGGAAAAACAAAGTACCCACAAACTACCACATAGGTGGTAGTCCTCTAAATACGGAAAATGTAATCAGGGATCTGGGGACCCAAGTGGATAGTAACCTCTCCTTTGATAACCACATTGCCACAGTGGTTAGAAAATCCTTCTATGTGGCCCACCTAATCACAAAAGGGTTCACATCTAGATCAAAAGAAGTTATTGCCCCCCTCTACTCATCTCTCATCAGGCCCATCATAGAGTACAACGCCCCATTTGGGATGTACCTTACTAGACACCTGCAACAGCTGGAAAGACCACAGAAGTACCTCACCAAGAGGATTACCGGCCTCAAACAGATGCCCTATGCAGCTAGACTAAACAAACTCCAGCTGTACTCGGTTGCATACCGCCTACTCAGAGGTGATCTCTGCCTGACATACAAGGCCATATCAAACCCAGAATTGATGGGCATGCTACACCTAAAGAAAACCAAATCCCTTACAGCCACACGCTCTAGGGATCTAAACCTCACCCCAACAATAAATAGGACATGCTGGAGGGACAGGTTCCTGTCTCAGAGACTTCCCTTGCTCTGGAACAAGATTCCAATCTACATTAGGCAGAGCACCTCACTGACCCTCTTCAAGAGAAATCTTGACGAGTGGATGGGAAACCGAAAATTTATCCCGGGGATCAATTCAGTGGCCCTGCTGGACAGAGGGACAGGAAACTAATTTAAAAGGGTGGCGAAAGCCAACACACATTCTGGCTAGGCTTATAAATGCCCTCGGGCAGATAGCCTAGTACCAACCTATGAATCTAAATGTAGTCTCAGAAATAAGAAGTAGAGCTATCTGCTATTTGCATTCCATGACATATCAACAGTGAAGGCCAACTTTTTCTGTGAAATTAATTCAGCACAAATTTGCTTCAGTTTAAAGCAGTTATGTATCTTATATGAATGGACCTTTAGTCAAAGTTCACTGAATTAACAAAGTTGCCAGACATAAGAAATCAAATTCACTGAGTACATTGAACTCTGCATTATTGAGATAGTGGATACCTGATGTTGCTCCATTTGACAATGATCTGAAATCCAAGGATCATGAATTCAGAAGACTTGCTTGTGAGAATTCCTGCATATATAATATCCTGGAATGAAATGGGCAAGAGGAAAAAAATATCACACAAGTAGAAAATCTCATAAAAAGAACTGGAGACAAAGCTATGAAAACCTGATCTCATAATTTTAGACTATAGGAATACTCCACTGCATGAATTTATTCAATCTCTCACCAGTGCAGCTGTTAATGACAGAAGGCTGCAAAGCAAAATAACTACATTTAGTGACTCTAGGAAAGAGCAGATGAGAGTGTCAATGAATCTATTGCAGAAGTAAGTGCCTACCTCAACAGATGGTTGAGTAACTAAAGTTAACACTTCTGAAATGTTAGGAGACCTTGTGCTGAGGTATCAAGTGCTCAGCACTTTGGCTCATGAGAATCTGGCTGACAGACTGTGAAGGTAGCAGTGCTGAGCAGGTAGGTAGACTGGGTGACCACTACAGAGCCAGCTGGTCACGCACAGCTGCACAAGAAGTGGGTACCTAACGCTATGCATGGGTATAAGATAAACAATGGAAGCAGTTTAAGCTATTAAAGGAGATTCTGTAGGCAAAGGGAGATGTGACTGGTTGTAACATGTACACAATTCTTGGGTTAAATATTTTCAGTGTAACCAAATTGTGTATACATAGGTTCATAGGTTCATTCATACTTACTAGGCTATTGATCTGTGAGGATCTTAAGAAACTTAGACGTACATTCCCATGTTAGTTTTATCCCTCATATTTTGCATACAAATTAGTGAAACTATCCTCAATGACAAGGTGAACAAATGTCTTATAAGGCAGTCAGCAGATGCGGCAATGCCGTAGTGGTGGGTTGTCTGGAGACAATCACTGGTTTAAAGTACCAGAAATGCATATTCCTTATGTTAGTGTTAGAGAAACAGACCATTGGTAAGAATATACTGCATCATAAATAACTTAAGTCTGAAATTTTTGAAAGGGAGCAATACTTGCAAGAGAAGTCCATTCCATTAGGGTCCTGGAAGGGAAACCTTTTTCAGGTACCACCGGCCAAAGTTCACTTGGATAGGGAAAGGAAGTAACTAAACAAGCTGACAGTACTGTTTGATTATATCCCATCAGATATTTTAATAGGATATAACTATGATGGTCTAGTGTCTTGTGCACATGCACTTACATACATGGTATGCCAGGCATGGCGACAAGGATAAAGAGATGGCAATTTTCGGGGCGGGGTTACAGTTTCTGTCCGCAGCTCCAAAAGAGACTTGTTACATGAATATAGCAGGAGAAGAGCTGGTTAGAAGCAGCAAGCCTGCATCTGAGCTACATCTGTCTAAAGGTACTGAACTTCCATTGGAAGGGAATACTTCAAAGGAAATTAGCTGGTAGCAACATACCTGAATCTGTGCAACAATAGTAATCCACAGAGACTAGATTTTCTTTGAAAGGGGATAAAATAAATGGATAAAATAAAAAGAAATAGTTAAGTTTGTCTCAGCCCTCATATCTTTACCTTCCAGGACCCAAGGGAGCTAACCAAGATGACTCCTAATTCTCAAGAGCAGGATGAAGCCATATACTGAGATATGGATCTGTTATACAGAGAATGGACTCTTTGATTGAAAATGGTAAAATGAACACGCAAGTTCACAGTTCAAAGGGCACTTCACTGGAAAATACATAACCCAATGATGATTTTTTTTTTTTCCATATCACCATAATAATGTCTAAAAAAGTGGCTGAAGATGATTTTTTTGGCCACATATTGTTAGGAAAGTGAGATGGTAGTGGAAGTGAAGATGTGTGAGGAGTTTAAACGCTAAAAAGTAAAAAGTAGATAACATTGGTGGTGCTGTTTCCTGTCAAAGTCAGTTCACTGAAATCACTTTCATTGACAGTGGAGATTGTCTTTTTCTCCACTGTTATGTGACCTCAGAGTTGGTATGTATAATCCTGTGGGGTGCGGGGGTTGTCTCCTCACATGGGGAGGTACAGAAGGGCTTCCTCTCTGGCAAAAAAATGTCTTTAAATGTTTGCTGAATGTGGTTTTGGAAACATATGTTCATTTTTTTTTTTGGGGGGGGGGGGTAATACAGTCATCCCTGGGCCTTACTGGTAGTGCTATTGCCAGACACGAATGGCAACATGGGGTCCTGTGTAGAGTTTGGGAAACTGGACAATCACACAATACCTGATGCTTTCTGTATGCCTAGTACAGAGGAAGTGCTAGAGTAGCTGCATGGGCCTAAGTGCCTAACTACTATTAGCCTGACAAATGGTATCCTTGACATCCATAGCAAAGAAAATATCAGCTTTTGTTAAACTTCAGATTGCATGAGTTCACCAAAATTCCCTCTGGGAGGAAAAATGCATCAGAAATTTTCCAGAATCTGATAGATTATAATCTGGTGGGAGCTGGAGACCATGCTCTTACTTAGCAAGATTATACAATATGCAGTCTGTCATGGCAGGTACATGTTCAACATATCAGGTAGATACTCAGTAAACTAAAAATGCCAGTTAGCTATTAAGCTTAACAAATGTCATAAATATCTTATCCTGGTCATCAGATGGAAGATGTAATGATTCCTCAACAGCTTGTAAAAGGGAGCTTATTCAGTCATGGCATGCCTTATGATTAAAGATAGAAATGGTCTGTCAAGATAAAGAACTGAGGAGCATACACAGGGGGACACATTAATCTCAGGCTTTGTTTAACTGGGAATATCTAAAGAAAACAATTTAAGGTTAAGATAAGAGTAGACATATGAGTAATTAGGTAGCAACTGCTTTAAAAACTGAAACTTTTTTATGAAACTGAGCAAAGTAGTAAATGTAGAAAAAAAAATAAAATATGTAGCTGTTCTTTTTCTGTAGAAATACAGCAAAGCAGTACAACATACATAATGTGAAAACTATGTCAGACATCAGTACCAAAATTGTTTTATTTTTATTGTAAAAGCTGTAGACAACTGTGAAGTATAAAATGTAAAAGAATCTCACCATGATTCAATAAACTCCATGTAGGCTCTGCACGAACCCTACATGGAGTTTACTTGTTTGCGCAACAGTGAAGGTGAGTGGTAGCACGCAATGCATATTAATTGCGAGCTGACATCTAAGCTAGGTTTAGTGGCTAACAACAGTGTTGCTGGCCAGGAAACCATGTAAGTGAACAGAGATATCAATTCTGTGTTAAGTAGAGCCTCTACAGTCCGCGATTTGCGAGGAATGCCACAATGATCACCAAAGCGTCACAGAGAGCTGTCAGTCTGTTAGTGCAACACATCTGCACAAAGGCCAACATAATGAGGGGACAAATAACCAGACATAGGGACATATCTGACATAGATGTTGAATAGAAATTTGTTAGAATAAAACTCTCTCAACCGCTTAGAGCAAGACATCTAGACACAGACATAAGTAATGAGGGGACAAAGGCCTAAAACTAGGGAAATATTTTCAATATTGGTCTTCCAAACTTAGAAAGTTGAAGGAATAATAGGTTGTACAGAACCATAAACTTTCTGAAGAGGATGACGTTTGAAACTCAAATGTCTGTCATCAGTTTCTGACTTCAATCTCAATGACATGCCAATAATTTGCCAGGAAAAACAATGTGTTATGAGGAAAAGATCAAAAATATGTGATAAAAAGTGGACATTCTGAACAAATCAGGACATGTGAGAGGTATGACCTCAAATGTATGTAATATTGACTCATATCAGTCCTGTGATCATCCCAGTGATATGGCAGAAAGCCACAAATTTGATAAGGAAAACATCTGGATATCTTGGGAATATCTGGACAGTTGAAAGGTATGAATGTGAAGTATATAGTCCAAACACAGTACAGACAGTACACCTACAGTGCAGAGTATTTTGATATCCCATTCTTGGCATTGTGTACTGAAGCTGTGTAAATTGTATGTAATGGGACATGGACTGCCATGTAAAATGAATACTCAAGGGAAGTATGTGTATTGAAGAGGGACACACCCATGAATTGTAGGAATGAACACAGAGAAAGATGACATGTGATACTACCTAATGTACAGCAGAAGAGGTCATGTCAATGGAAGATGGGTGCAGTAGCAGCACAAATCAAATATCTATATGGCACAGTATGGCCTGTACAGTGAAAATGTGTTTTATGTGACTGTTACACAAGGTGACATAACAATGGGGAGGATGTCTGTGTGAGATAAGCATCTTTATATGAATAATGCAGAGGACATTTATCAGAGATCTGCCAAGCTGTGCAAACTGACATGCCTAAATATGAGTGCACCCTCAGCAGAGGTCTCCAGCAAGGTGGGCACAGGTAAAGGCTCATGGAAAACATCACAAGAATCAATCACAATCATGGACAATATCAGAATAATACCACCAGTAATTTCATGCCTCTGACATAACATATGTGATTTACAGTGATAAGACATGAGTCTGCAAACACACACATTTGAATAACTATTATGATGCACCCACACTCTATGAGGTTAACCACACTCACTATCCTGGCACTGTTACATCTGCTGGTGGTGTTAGGAAGGACACTGCCATACCTGTATGCAACAGTATGGACAATACATGCTAGTTGCCTTGTGTGCATGATATATATACATATATATATATATATATATATATATATATATATATATATATATATATATATATATATATATATATATATTACAAGATCAAACACTCTAAATCTCGAATGCCATAATATCAAACAGGATTCATCGAATCTCAGAACATTGAATTGGGGGAAAAAACAAAAAAACAGAAATGCGGAGTGCAGATGACAAAGAAGTTGCTCCATGCGGGGGGGGGGGGGCAAGACACCCTGCACTCCCAACACCCCCTGCCACTTAAATGTACCACGTCAGAGATCACAGTTAAGTGCACTACAGTGCAGAAACGGATGATTTCCATTTCCTACACTGTAGCGCGATATCGGAGTTGGTATATTTAAGTAGCGGGGGGTGTGGGGAGTGCAGCTCCCCATGTGGGGGGGTTCAGGGGGGCTTGCTCCCATGCCCTATACCCTTGATTTTACCTGTCACCATTGGTAACTGCCATTGACATGGATTCGATGTTTTCATGCTTTGATGAATCCTGTTCGATGTTATGTTATTCGATATCTGGAGCATTTGATGTTCCGATATAAACTATATATATATATATATATATATATATATATATATATATATATATATATATATATATATAGCGCAATCCACACTGTCATGAATGATATACATGCCATTAATGTTGTCAGACACCTGTGTATGTAGTGTGTGCATAAGCAGAACAGGTAGCACACATTCATTTGGTGTAAAAAGTCATGTATATTCCATAGAACAAATACCTAGGTGGGGGCCAATAAACTGTGTGGCAGCTCACTGTAACAAAGGTGGTGTACGTTTGTTACACATCACTGGAAGATGTGTCAGGAGGTACATGAAGAGTGCATTGTACACAGTTATTACTGTGATAAAGGCTGGGAACCATGAAGGTATTTTGACCTCTGATGTGGATGTCCTTCACATATCCACTACTTGTGTTACATTCAAGGGAGTAGCTGACACTGTGACCACATGCTGGTAGATGTGCCACTTACCATCTACCCTAGCACATGGGTCACTTACCTACTGGTCTGATTATAGGATGCGATGTCCACATTATACTTGGGTGGTATGTTTGTTTCCTGAATTAACACAACCCCCATGTGTCTTGTCAATGCAGGTGTTGTCATACCTGTGGCAGCAGTGTTTGGTATGTGTTTCTACTCTCTGTATTATACTAATATCACAGCTGTTGTCAATGACTGCCCGCATTTTGTAGTCCTTCAGGCAGCTATGTGGACACAGCATGTGTATGTCATCTGTGATGTCCATCACTTAAGTATTGGACAGAAAAGGGCCTAGCAGACAGCCCTGATGTATGGATCTGATCACTGGAGCTGAGTTATAGGTCATGTCATACATTTCAACAAATGGAGATGTCACGTATTTTATACACTGGTCTACTCATTTGGTGATATAGCTTTTTATGGCCACATATGACAGTGTTGAGTGAATACCTGAATGGGGATTTGTGTCAAATGCCTTCACCTGGTCAAGTTCCGCAAGATGATACTGTTGTCCACAATGACCTATTTCAGGACATCTATCAGATGTAACAGGCATGATGTAACATTAACAACTCACACAGGTCTGTTGCACAGCCAAAATCTGACTAGTGTACATGTAGAAGAGGTCCGTGATCAAATGTTGGTCTACCTCACAGTCGAGGAGAGTCAGGATGTCTCTATACATGCATACATCAGGCGCTGTCCCCTCTATTTAGATGGATGCATGCTGCTGTACACCCTTGTATGGGAATATAGCCCATGTGGTAGGTGTGTTGAAGTGTGCATTCCACCATATCAGGAAGGTGTATGTCCTGAGTCACGTCATAGGTGATCTGTGATATTGTCACTCACTATTGCTTCCGTGTGATAGGCCTGGATAAAAGTAGTGCATACTGCCTATTGTGATCTGGCCTAGGGTTTTGACACAATCCCCCATGCAGGTATCATTGAGAAGCCCTCTCAGCTGGAGATTAACTCTTACATTTGGAGATGGATAACTAACTGGGTCACTGACAGAACACAAATTGTGAAAGTCGGTGAATCAACCTGTATCTGTAGAGCTGTCACCATTGGCAAACCCCAGTGAATTGTGCTTGGCCCTTCATATTTTGTACTCTATTTCTTGACAGTTCAGGCTAAAGTATATGGTCATTGCCTTACCAACTTTGCTGAATTTTCCATATTGGGTGCAGTCATTGAGTCTACCAATGATGATAACATAGTACAGGAGGAGTTAACACAGACAAATGAATGGGGACAAAGGCACAAAATCTACAAGTAGATGCAGAAATGTGTTTTTTTATGTTGTCCATCTGAAAAGTCGAATTTCATGTTAATCACAGCCTTGACAACAGTCCTGCTATGCTGACATCAAGTGATGCCAGCACTGGGAACACATATAGATTGCAGCCTGAACTCTGATCACCAAGTGTCCATACTGGTATTGAAGGCCTATGTTATGAACATCATACGTCACATCATCATATGCAGATCTTAGGATTGTACAACAGCACTGCAGTCAAACCACATCAGAACAGTAATAGAGTATAATACTGTCTTTCAGGTATACCTCACCAGACACATGCAGCAGCCGGAGAGACCACAGCAAGGTAACGTGGCCAACAAACTATGTCATGATGTATGTGGCTAGAGTTAAAGCCATGTCACTGCAATCTGTCTGGTTTAGGATGAGGTAACATCTGACTGGATTCCAGGCTAGTGTCTAACCCTGTCTTGGTGGGAGTATGGCATATCCAAAAATCTGATATAGCTGATAACATCAGCGGTGACTTTAGAGGAGAATATAACAGTGTAGCACATGCTGGTGTAAAATGCTCTCTGTAACGTCAAGCAAGAGCTCAAACACACACCACACACAGTTGACTGCAGTGAGAATAAAACCCCTACTTATCTTAGTACACAGACAACAGAACCCAGTACTTTATGTAAGTGCAATGGCACATGCCTAACTTGGACAGACAACATCTCAGACAGAATCTTTTCTTCAAACACATAATAACTGACACATACAGTGAACGCTGTAAACTCCGAATGGCCACATCCTCAAATTTTTTCCTTGGGGAAAAAAAATTCATGCGGCCGTAAAAGAAAAGAAATAACTTTAAAACACTAATCAAATGGGGGGGGGGGGTCAACCCCCAACACCCCCTGATGTGGGGGGCTGTGTCCCCCCAAACACCCCTAACTAAATATACCAACTTTGAAGAAAAGGGTGATTCCCGATAACGGCCAACTGAAGTTTTCCCGAGGAAAAAATTCGAGGACATGGGCGTTCGCTGTTTACAGTGTTTGCTGTATATGTGTTGATTATTATGTGTTCAAAGAGGAGATTCTTCAATCACATAATATAGACCTAATAACTGGAAGGGGAACAGAAAATGCACCACTGAGATTCTACCTGTGTCTCTGCTGGACAGTAGCTTAGGATGCTGACTTGTTGGAACATGGGCTAAATTCTTCCGGTATATATACTCCCACATCCAATTAGCAGCCTCCCTACACTATGAAACATTTAATACATTAAACTGTTAAATAGGCCAAATATTTAAACTCATGCTGACAGTTTCATTTTCAATCCCCCAACACAACAGGTATCACTTTCTTATTCTATATAGATGTTCATATATACGCCTGTTCAGCTGTCTCTCTGTTTTACCACTGAGTAAGCATTGCATTTTACAGATATGAAATTTCGATGACTTCTACTCATAGGTAAACTTTAAAAACTCCACCGTCTGGTTAAGATATAAATAAATTCCTTTTAAACTCCTTTCAAAATATTCAGGCCTTCTATCTCTGCATGGAAGAGAAGAGACATTTCTCAACAGTCAAGACCGTCAAAGAGATCAAATTGGTATCATAGACAGGAATCTCCATGAATCTTGATGATGATGGGGATGTTGTCATCATATACCTTGAGCTGATCATGGTGCAGCTTAGGATCATGTTCTGGTATGTCCAGGTAAATGTCATTACAAACTAGTGTTTGTAGTTCAACGCTTGAAAATCTTAAACCTTTTTGGCAAGATATGCAATACATTTTGTTTTGTTAAACCATCTTAGTATTATTATATTGTATGAGCTTTTACCATTTTCCAGTATACATTCTTTAAGGACATGTTATAAGTGTCTTTCTGACCATTGGTCTTTTTCATGCCTTACACGTTGTCAAACACCGTCCTTTGTCTAGAAATTCATGTCCTTCACTTAGAAATTTAGTATTTCTAGTGCAACCCTTTGATGTGACCATCGCCAGGGTGATTGTGATTCATTTGTTTCAATAAGATGAAATTGATTGATGCTCGCAATTGCCCCACATGTGTAATTACAGTACTCAGCCGCCTGGCTGCCAGTCGCTACTCTTGACTGTTTTTTTTATCTTATTATATCACAGTAATATAGAAGCAATTTAGTGGTTTATACTAGTGAGCATTTGGTTGTTCTGATGAAGGCTGGTGATATAATAAATCCTTTGCATTTACCTTCCTTCGCTCTACCATAATACAGTTATTGTGTTTCCTATCTATTTGGCATGGGCTAAATTCTTGGCTAGGCTTGTAAGGGCCTCATGGCCAATAACCTAGTAACTTCCTATGATCCTATGACATGTCCATATATTACACATATGCATGTTACACTCATACAGATTATAGTTTACAGCAGGGTATTTGTGCCACTGGTGTAAAGATTTTAAATTTAATTTCAATATTATTGAAAAATTTATAGTATTGTATAATTAGGAAGTGTGGTATTTGAACTAGAGTCTAATATTATACTCTTTATTTGTGCTACAGAATAATGCATGCATCCTTCCTTTTACAGTTGAAATATGCATGCTCAGTTTGATACAACTGTGTAAAATACCAAAAAAGCTATCTAACTTTTAATGCTACAATAACAGTACTCTTCTGCTGCATACATACCACATGCTTCCCTCATCCCTGTCAATCTAGTCCCATGGGTTCAGATATTGCACTCACGGTCACTGGCAGCTGCGGAAAAAAAAAACAGAATGGAGCAGAAGACCATTATGAATACCAGTCTTGCCTATATTCAGCTTTCTATGTCTTACAAGTACTCTCTGTGGATGATACTTACACAGGTGTGGGATGTCCTCAGTCATAAATTCCTCAGTTCAAAGGTTGAGTGTATCCCTCTTCCTCCTCTCTAGGTCATTATAATGATGCCTACATTGCTCTCCAGTGCACAGGATAAAGATGGCACTGGATACAGCCCAGTCTAAACTATCTCAAGTCTCCAAATTATACTGGGAGCTAGAATAGCCCCCCTGAAGAAGCTTGTTGCTGTGGTTCTTAATTAGGAGTCCAATAAAAATCTTGGACTCCTGGACACCCCACCTCTGTGCCCTAAACCTGGCACCTTCACCACAAATGCCTGCCATGTCTGCCATGGATCTAGAGCAATGGAAACTGATGTTTTCCAAGTCCCAGTTATCGCATTTACTGGAGTGGGCACACTGTTTGAAACTGTTGTGCTCTGCTTACCATCATGCAAATGGGTGGCTTGACAGTGTACAACCCCAAGCAACATGTTTGGATGATGGTAAGCAGAGCACAGTTGTGTGGCATTACATAATTGCAATTAAAATTCCAAGGTTATTGGATGTACAGGCAGTTGTGTGTGTGTGTGTGTGTGTGTGTGTGTGTGTTAGGCAAATGTGAAGGCCATGCCAGTCCAGACAATTGAATTATGCTTACATGAATATAGTACACAGTATACTTACAGTCACACATCTGAAAATAAATGTGATAATACATAGATACATTTTTAAATAACTGACAGAATACTACAGTCTCAGTCCCCTTACATATAATTAATAGCAGCTCCACTATCTCAAGTGTTATAAATGAAAGTGCCTATAATGGGAAGTGGAGTAACAGTAAAAGTGTATGAAGTATCTTGTATTAGAACACAGGAGCATGTGTATAGGGGTCCTACACTTACACCCATTGCCACAAGAACACTGAAATAACACTTGACTATAGGTTCATAGGTAGGTACTAGGCTATCTGCCCGAGGGCATTTATAAGCTTAGCCAGAGTGTGTCGGCTTTCGCCATCCCATTGATTAATTAACTGAGCCTCTGTCAAGCAGAGCCAATGAAGTAATCTTAGGGGTGTATTTTCTGTTACCCATCCACTCGTCAAGGTTTCTGCTGAAGAGTGGTAGTGAGGGGCTCTGCCTAATGTAGTTAGAAATTTTGTTCCAAAGCATGGGGAGTCTCTGTGACAGGAATATATCCCTCCAGCATGTTCTATTTATTGTTGTGGCGAGGTTTAGCTCACTAGAGCGCGTGGCTCACAGTGACTTGGATTTCTTTAGATGGAGCATGTCCATCAATTCTGAGTTGAACATGGCTTTGTAAGTCAGGCAGAGATCACCTCTGAGTAAGCGCTATGCCACTGAGTACAGCCAGAGTTTTTTCAGTTGGGCTGCATAGGACATATGTTTGAGGCCAGTAATCCTCTTGGTGAGGTGCTTTTGTGGTCTTTCCAGCTGTTGGAAGTGTCTTGTGTGGTACATCCCAAATGGGGCATTGTACTCTATGATGGGTCTGATAGTGACGAGTAGAGGGGCACTATAACCTCTTTATTTCTAGATGAAAACCCTTTAGTAATTAGATGGGCCACATAGAAGGATTTCCTAACTACTTTGGTAATATGATTGTCAAAGGAGAGATTGCTATCTATCTGGGTCCCCAGATCTCTTATTACCCCTTCTGTATTAAGGGGGCTGCCGCCTATGTTGTATTTCGTGGGTGTTTTGTTTTTCCCAAAGGGGATGACTATGCATTTTTTGGCATTTAGCTTGAAGCCATGACTTTGACACCAGGTGTCTGTCTCAGTAAGGCCTTTTTGAAGGATGTCCGTGTCAGCCGGAGAGTCAATTATGGCTCCCAGTTTGCAGTCATCGGCAAACTTGGTTAGCCATAGTCCTCCTGTCTTTGCCTGTATTTCTGAGAAGTATATGCCAAACAGTAGGGGTCCCAGGACCGAGCTTTGTGGGACACCACTTGTGAATGGTTTAAAGTCGGACCTGGAGCCCACTATTCTTACCGTGTGAGTTCTGTTTGCAAGCCAGTTGGCAACCCATCTTGTGATATAGCGGTTTATGTTCAGGCTGGTGAGTTTTTCTATAATACCTGAGTGAGGAATGGTGTCGAATGCCTTGGTGAGATCAAGGTAGGCTGTGTGAAGCATCTTTCCCTCATCTATGGCCTTGGTGACTGTCTCAAAGAAGTCAATCAGGTTTAGTAGGCATGATCTGCCCTTAACAAAGCCGAACTGGGTCGGGTCAAGTGTTTGGAGGTTCCCAATGTCTTTGTTAATGAGTTCCATGATGATGCACTCCATAGCCTTGCAGACCAGGCTAGTCAGGTGATAGTTACCAGTGTCAGTTGTAGTTCACTGCTATAAACTGCAATGTTACAGCAGTGAAACAAGGGTTGCACACCCTGTACTAGAACCCAGGACCATCTGTACTTCAGCCCTACACTTACACCTGCTGCCACAAGACTAGTTACATGGCATTTCCTGTTTTGTTAAGGTCTCACTGTTAACTGACATGCAACACCACATAGCAGGATTCAGCGATGCCCAACAGTATTAATTAAATGCATCCAGTTTCTATTTTTCTCTGTCTGGGACTGTCGGCTTCTTCGGGGACAGTGTGTGCACTGCCGTGCTTCTCGCAAATGAGATATGGACAGCCAAACCTGGCATTTATTTCCTTAGTTCCTGTGATTGTGCTACACACTGCCCCCCAAAAAAATAAATTAGAGAAACAAAAACAGAAAAGGAGAAAAAGACAAAAAGGGACAAGTAGTTGAAATTAGGAAAATCAATGCATGACATAGACACAAGAAAATAATGGCTCACATCAGTTATGTCTACATAGATGTGAATTTGAACTCTCACTCTAATGCACCTTCAGAACACAGGATGGGCAACTTATCCCTCTTTGCCACACAAAATCCTTTGCAGCCAAGAACTGACTTCAATCAGCAGACAACCAACTGCAATAGCATCTACAGTGATATCGCACCATACAACTGTTATTTGTACGTTTATTATTTGTGGATGTAGTGCACCTAGTGATCACACAAAATGTTATGATTATTGCTTGGAAATTTACAGCTCTGTCTGTGTTTGCTGGCCATTCTTCAGTTATCTGACCAGTATTCTGAGACATACAGTGTGTAAGGCATTCTATATCATTGCCCTTAAAATGTGTGAGGCTAAGTGGAAATAATATCATATGAAGTTGCCAACAAATGAAGGCCAGGTTGGATGTTAAGGAACAGAACCTGTGAGTCTTGTGCTGCTTACTTACATTTCCAACCTTACATCTAACACTTTATAGAGCTAACCTGACACACCTAGTGGAAGTAAGACAGCCTGCAGTGCTGTTGTGTTTTCCTTCTCCCAACTAGTAATCACCCACAGTTGCAATCCGTTAAACACAAACTCTGAGACAGCGCCTGAACTATGTTTACATCTCATACATGGATCCAAGAATTTGGGATTCAGCAATTCTAATGAGATCACATCTCATTTGCATTTTCACTGTGCTAACAGCCCTGAATCTACAACATATAAAAGGCAACCATGTAGCTAGGCAAACTGATGGTGGAGACGCGTTTATGTTTGGAAGACTGCACATTCGCTATTTCTTCAGGATATATCTGTACAGAGGAGTACTGAACTTCAGAAGGTATGGTTCCATTTTGTCAGTTACATACTGCATATGCTGAGATGTATTTAAGAAACATATAACACAAAGGCTTTTAAACTTTTATCTGTATGCATTACTTAGAAGTGTACTGATGGCACGGACATGTTTGTCAAGCCATTTCAGAGGTATACACGATTGCCAATACCTGAAAATGGAATGCTGTGTGATAAATAGGTACAATTGTTTCAGAGACAGTCCTTTGATAGCAATTTTAGCATTTCAAAGATAGTTTGTTAGCAAAATGTTATTTACCTGTTCTTTTTTTGGGGGTGGGGACAAAGGTGTGAGTTACTGTTATGGCACAAACATGGGTACACTGTTTTTTGGGGGAGGTGCATAGGTTTGTTAATGTTATGGCACAAACAAGGCTTTGTTGCTCTTGTTACTCTTTTTGTTTTGCATCCTGCCTGTTGTTTATATTTCACATCTCTATATTGTTTTATGTTTCTCCAGTGGGTAATACTGACTAGCTACCTTTTCCATTTTATCTGGTAACAGTTATTTTGCAGTTATGTGATACTTATGTGTATTATACTTCTGTTTTATTTTAGGGGATCTAGGAGTATGCCATCCAGGTGTGTCAATCCTCGGAGCCCCCCCCCCACTGATGTTGAAAACCAGGTGATAGTGGATGCCTTTAGACAACATGGTGCCTTTCTCCTACAAAGGGGACAGAAATATATGGCTTGTAGGATGAAAATATGGCACCAGATAGTTGATAATGTGAATGCCATGATTGGCCACAGCAAGATATACTAGAAGATGTGCCACAAAGCCACTGACATGATCACATCTGCATGGAGGAGAGCAGTGGCAGTGACCAATGACCAGCTGGTTACTGGGGGAGGGCTTGCTAGGGAACCACCACTAACATCCAATGAAGAGTTCCTGGCCAATATCAGGGATCCAGATAGCTCCCAGCTGAGTGCAGTACAGCATGTGCTGGATGTCAGAGCAATAGTTTCAGAGGCAGCAAGCACATCCCAGGAGGAGTTTTCAGGCAAGCTTTGATATCACAGCAGTTGAATACTGTTGTATAGTAAAACAATTGAAATCAATAAGTTATTTCTGTGTTACATGTCTTTTTTTTGGTGGATGGTTGAAGATTGGTACAATTATTAGCTTAGGATGGAGTTGTCAGCCATGTTCTTGTTGAAAGTATAGTTAATGGACATATAAAGGGTAAAATTAGTACCCTCCGTGTTACTGTTTATTGTAATGATGTTGCCCTTATTTCTTGTTTAACTTCTACCAGGACCATCAGGATTGCAGATGAATATTTCATCTTCAGATGGTAAGCCAAACATTTTTATGTCTGTACTGCTGAGCAATTTAAAGAAGTATTTAGTGTGTGCTGTTGATGTCAGGAGTATTGTGTATATTGTTGTACTGTCTGTAATAGTGGCAGCACTGTTACTTTGTTAGCACATATAGGACTATAGTAGTGTAGGTATTAATTTATTTTCTATGTTTGTTACTTTTTATCAGAGGTGATCATGACAGTGGGAGTGTGGGCCCTCTGCCACCTGATGTCAGTGCATCACTAGACTCTGATGATGATGGTGGTGAAACTGAAGCACACTTGGGAGATACAGAGGCTGAATATGACACTGAGGTTGACATACAGCCATCCCTTGCAATGCCATGAGGGATAGCCAGTAGGCCTACACCTACCCATTCCAGTGAGCCCTCTGATACTGGACAGGTGGAGGGTGAGGCCATTGATCAGGGAAATGTGGCTACTGCAGGCTCAGTGCCTGTTGACTCTGGCTGTAGCCAAAGTGTGGGTGAGGTGCCACACAGGAGGTTTGATAGAGGTGTTTGGAGGGGGCCTGCTGTCCCTCCTCCACCTGGTGCAGATGTCTTCCCGTGCCACTCAACATATGTTTAGGGCTGTCATGGAGGCACAGGCTTGTTCCCATACATGCTCCAGACAAATGCTCAGGGTTGTAGATGTGGCGCAGTCTAGCATGAATGACTGCCTCCACCATGTTGCTGATTGAATGGATCAGATAACATGATGGAATGAGTTGTCTTTGATGGACAAAGGGGGTGTCTGTCATGGAATGAGTGTTGTCTATGATGGAACATCTGCTGGGGGGGGGGTGGCATCAACATGGCCATACCCGGTCATGCTCCCATACTGGCATTACTTCCACTGCTCCATCATTGAGTGTGTTGTCCACACCCAGAAGTAGCAGGCCATGGGGTCATGGTCCTGGGCATCCCCATGAAGAGAATTCATCCAGCAGACATCAGTCACATTCAGGGAACAGCAGTGCATCTGACTGTGGGCATGGATGTGGCAGTGCAACTCCTGACAGAGACAGTTCTCATGGTTGGGGACAACAATGATGTACTGTCACCTCTACCATGCATGCTCACAGGTTCATAGGTAGGTACTAGGCTATCGGCCCTGGGGCCTATACAAGCCCAGCCAAAAAGGTACCCTGGCTTTTGCCACCCAAGAAAATTATTTTCCTGTGCCACTGTTGAGCAGAGCCACAGAGGTGATCCCCAGGGTGAATTTCCTATTTCCCATCCAATCATCAATATTTTTCTTGAAGAGTGCTAATGAGGAGCTTTTTTTGATATAGATAGGTAGTTTATTCCAGAGTATGAGAAGTCTCTGGGACAGGAATCTATCCCTCCGGCATTTTCTGTTTAATGTGGTGACAAGGTTTAGATCCCTAGAGCGTGTAGCTCAGAGGGATTGGGATTTCTTTAAGTGGAGCATGTCCAACAGCTCTGGGTTTGACATAGCTTTGTATGTTAGGCAGAGATCACCTCTTGAGTAGGCGATATGCGACGGAGTAAAGCTGGAGTTATTTGAGACTGTCTGCATAGGGCATCTGTTTGAGGCCGGTAATCCTCTTTGTGAAGTATTTCTGCGGCCTTTCCAGTTGTTGTAGATGTCTTGTGAGGTACATACCAAAAGGGGTGTTGTATTCTATAATGGGTCTAATGAGTGATGAGTAGAGGGGAACAATGACCTCTTTTTTTCTGGATGAGAAACCTTTTGTGATGAGGTATGCCAAGTAGAAGGATTTCCTGACTACTGTGGCGATGTGATTATCAAAGGAGAGACTACTGTCCACCTGTGTCCCAAGGTCTCTTATCACACTTTCAGTGTTAAGTATACTACCACCTATGTTGTAGTTCATGGGTACAGAGTTTTTACCAAAGGGGATGACAATGCACTTTTTGGCATTGAGCTTGAGGCCATGGCTTTCACACCAGGCATCTGTCTCAGTGAGGCCCTTTTGTAGGATGTCCACATCGTTAGGAGTTTCGATTATGGCTCCTAGTTTGCAGTCATCTGTGAACTTTGTTAGCCAAAGACCTTCTGTGTTAACCTGTACTTCAGAGAAGTAGATACCAAACAGGAGAGGACCCAGGACTGAACCCTGTGGTACTCCACTTGTCACTGGTCTGAAGTCGGATTTAGAGTCTGCTACTTTCACAGTGTGGGTTCTGTCAGTGAGCCAGTTGACAACCCATCTTGTGACATAGGGATTTATACCTAGTTTAGTGAGTTTATCTATAATTCCAGAGTGGGGGATGGTGTTGAAAGCCTTGGCAAGATCTAGATAGGCTGTGTGAACCACCTTACCCTTGTCTACGGCTTTGGTGACTGCTTCAAAGAAGTCTGTCAGGTTTAGGAGACATGATCTGCCTTTTACAAACCCAAACTGGGTGGGATCCAGAATTTGGAGATTACCAATGTCTTTGTTTATAAGTTCCATGATGATACGTTCCATGGCCTTGCAGATCAGGCTCGTCAGGCTAATGGGGCAGTAGTTCCCGGGGTCCGTGGTGGCTCCCCCCTTGTGGAGTGGGATAACCGTTGCTGTGCGCCATTCAGTAGGCACAAAGCCTGAGGTGAGGTTATGATTGAACATGGTACTTAGGTGGGGTGCCAGTTCGTTCTGTAGTTCATGTAGAATGCAGCCTGGGATGTTGTCAGGTCCCATGGATGCTGTGTTCTTGGCTTTGGAGAGTGTGGTTTTTACCTGTGCAGCCATGATTACAGGAACTTTGCATTCTTCCAGTATAGAGATGGGCTCTTTAGGGGGTGAGAGGGGGGTAAAGTTAGCACTGAACCTATCTGCCAGGATGTTGGCAATATCAGTTGGGTCTGTATATTTGTTGACATTGTGCTGTAACTCAGAGCAAATCTGAGTGTTGCCATTGAGATTCTTGACATAGTTATAGAATGCTTTGTGGTTGTCTTTAGAATCAGTGGAGATTTTGTTTTCATAACTAGCTTTGGAGGATTTTATCAGGGATCGCAGCTTCTTACTGAGGCTAAGCAGGGAGCTCCTCCACTCATGGGATTTTACTCTCTTTTGCAAGAGTTTCTTCCTTCTGTTATACAGCTTGTTTATGGCAGGGGACCACCAGATTGGCTTCCTTTTTTGGAGGATAGCATCTTGGTTCTGTTTGGGATAGCACGATCCATGCACTCATGTAAGTGTTTATAAAGTGCAATTGTGTAGGATTCAGTAGTCGTAACTCTATTGTCCATCTGCATGGGTGTCATGAAGTTCACCACTTCTGTCTTAAGAAGCATGAAGTTGGCTTTGGAGAAATGTTTTACCATGGTTTCCTTAATGGGGGGGTGGAGGCAGGATGTGGATATCTAGGGTAATTAGCTTATGGTTGGATCGGACCAATGAGGCGTTGACTTCAGGTGTTGAACACCAGTCACTCATATTGGTAATGACTAGATCTAGAATATTGTTGCCCCTGGTGGTGTGTGGATAGGTTGATCCAGGGCATTGGAGTTTATGAATTCCAGAAAGCATTGAGCGAAGGAGTTTGTACATGAGTAGTTTTCCCAGGTAATGGTGGGGTAGTTGAAATCGCCCATTATTAGGGTGTTTGGTTGAACCCTAATATTTTCCAGTACATCAAGAAAAGAGGAGTGGGAATCCTGGGGCATGGTGAGTGATCTGTAGCAAGCTACAATTTGGATTGCAGTTTTGCCCAGAGTTAGTTGCACTTGGATAACCTCGGTTGCATTATGCTGAGCAACTAGCCTGGAGGTGTGGATATCCTTAATGAATACAGACACATGTCCGCCTTTGGTGTCCCAGTCCAGGTTACATGGCCAAAAAGTGTGGTATGAGTTATAGCCTGGTAGTGCAGGAGTACTCTCTGGAGCTTTGAACCAGGTCTCAGTCACTGCACAGATATCAATGTTCTCCATTTTAAGGAGTGCCTCGAGTGAGTGCATTTTGAGATTCTAGCATTGAGTAGCATCGCCCTCAGTTTTTGCTTGCCTGTTCCTCTTACAGTGGTGAATTTACCATTTGAACTTTGCCTTAAAAAAGGCACTATAGGGGCGACAAGAACCTTAGCCAGTATCTGGAATCCCAGGGATGACAAGTGCAGGCCATCTCTGGCAAAGCATCGTGGTCTGCCGACCATGTCATCCCAGGCAGACAGATACTGAATCCCTTTAGAATGGCACCAGAAGCTTAGCCTCACACCTGTCCGACATACCAAGAAGTAGAGCCAGCACAGAGCTTGGCTGTGTTCATGCAGACACTCACACACTAGTTTCACCCAGAGGATCCCTACAGATACTCACACAACAGTTACTTATTTTGTCTCACTGGCCATTTGTTGGTTTATGTAAATGTCTTCCTGCTTCTCTTTCATACTCACATGCACTCACCGACCTTGTGTGTCAGTCTAGCCTTCCTGCCCCCCAAACAGCACTCTGTGCAAGTGATAACTGTGCTATATCCCTGTTTTCCATATATTGGATTCAAGGATACAGAAGCTTTGTGTCTACTGCTCAAGGTGCATAGCTAACTTAGCGCATAGTATATCTGCATTCACAGTGTTGAACTGGTAATTGTACATTTGACTTATATTGGCCTTGGAAAGTTAGACAGTTGATAGCATCAAAATTTCCTGTCTTTCTAGTGAATGATCTTCTGAGGGTTGTGAAGTCAGAAACTGCAATGTGTATCATTACTTTGTAACTTCTCTCTTTAATGATTTTCCAGTACAAATGTATGGTGCTAAACTGAGGGCATGCAGTGATCATCCATACTTTTTTGAGGTATGACTGTGTAAATCATTGATGCTTATGGCCTACTACTTAGTAATGGACACATATAAGTCAAATAAGTCTCTGCTGTGACATGGTAAGGTAATTTCTGTACAGATCTCTCACCTTTTACTTGCTTACCAGACACTTAATGAAATACAAGGATATGCCACACATTCATGTTATTAAACAATGCACTCCAGGTTCAGGACTTAAATGCAGCAGTTGTCACAGGTTAAGTTCTGGGCTGACTCTGTCTAATGCAAGCAGTACACAGCCAATATATATGGAGATAAAGTTTGTGTGAGTTGCCTGGCATCGATGTTACTATATGTATGTGGACAGGAGGAAGGTTTTAGGCCCTTAGGTGGTGAATGAGTGCACCAGATGTTGTCTCTTAGCCAATGCAAGGGCATACTGAGCATGCCTACATCTGTCTATACCTACAGCAGCTGGCAATTCCCCCTTTGACTCCTCATCTGTGGTGAACTTGGCATTGGTGGTAGAATGTGTGCCCCTTCCCCTTGCTGATCTGGCTGAAGCTGTTTCTACAGCATTATGTTCTGCAGCATGGCACATACTGTGAATATTTATATCCATGTCCATAAATTGCACTGCAGGACTCCCCCAGATGTATCTAGGTACTGGAACTGTGACTTCAGCAGCCCTAACACATGGTCTATGATATTTCTGGTTTGACCATGTGCCTCGTGTTATTCCATGGGTGTGTGTGCATTTCTGATGGCTGTCATCAGTCGTAGTTCCAGTGCATAGCCTGCATCCCCAGTAAATGAGTCTCTGGGATATCCCCCTTAGCAAACATCTGGCACAGTTGGGAGGTGCACCAGATATGTAAGACATGGTAACTGCCAGGGTTGCTAGTACACATACTCAGAATGATTCCCTTGGCATTACACATGACTTGGCAGTTGATAGAGTGGTAGCTCTTTCTGTTTATATATAGCCTTCCCTGTTACCCAAGTGGTGCCTTCATTTCTATATGTGTGCAATATATGGCACCCATTACTTTAGGGTAGTGTGCTAAATGGTAGAACTTCTGCATATTTCTGGCCCTCTCCTCCGAACTATGGGAAAGGTCACTGGCATGTTGGAGCATAGCATTCAGGAAATGATGGAGGATCCTAGATGCTGATGCCTGTGACACCCTCAGCATGTCCCCTGTTTGTCTCTGAAAGGTACCTGTAGCTAAGATTCTAAGGGCTACACATACCTTTGTCTCCACTGGATGGATTCCTCTTTGTTTTCTCTGGCTCTCAGTTGAGGATGACAGAGGTCACACGGTCCTTGTAGTGTGTCCCCGTCCACCTTGTAGCACTCTACTATTTTCACATAGTAGGTGGTGAAAAGTTAAATGAGGCCTGAAAACTCTTCACCTTCTTGGCCTAGGCCTATTAGCAGCACTAGCATCAGCATTGGCTTCAGCCTATAGCACATAAAATGAATTAAAGCAGCAATAGCCACTAACATTGTGTCCGTGTAGACTCCTTTCCATGGCTGTATTTCAAAAGTTTGGGAATTTGCAGGAAAAAACAGCATGGAGCCTACACAGATGCTTTAAAGCTTAGTGAATAGCTCCACCATATTGGATTGGTTGATTATTATGTAATTCAGTTGATTATGCTATAACTAGCATGCCACAGTGTTTACTTTGTTTGTGCAGGGGTGCGGGCATCTACACAATGCTTACTGAATCTGAATTTTATTGCTACCATGTAGGATTTATTGAAGCCCTCCATCTGTCATTTCTATGAAGAAGGTCAAGAAAATACACACACACACACACACACACACACACACACACACACACACACACACACACACACACACACACACACACACACACACACACACACACACTCACACACGATTGTATATGATCTGTATTATTTCCGTCAGCTGGGAAGTTTTCTAGAAAGTCTATTGTATATGTACATGAATTTAAGTGCATGCGTGTGTGTGTGTGTGTGTGTGTGTGTGTGTGTGTGTGTGTGTGTGTGTGTGTGTGTGTGTGTGTGTGTGTGTGTGTGTGTGTGTGTGTGTGTGTGTGTGTGTGTGCGAGAGAGACAGAGAGAGAGATAAACAGATAGACAGATGTGGTCTTCTTTTTATGCACCTTTAATGAAACACTAGGTGTGAAGCCAGGAGGAGTTTTGAGTGAAGCTTAAATATACTTTATTGGTGAATTCTGCCTTCCATTTGCTTTGTTTAAAAGATTTTCTACTTGAATTTGTTTTTTTTTATTTGGCTTTTTCAAAGAATGCCATGATATTTGAAAGGTTTTACCTATGTTAATCTGAGTCACTGCAGTAACTTTTTATCAACTTTTTAAAATCATAAAATGCAACAAGGTATCTTGGAAATATAACAACAAAAACAAAAAAAGATTTTTCCACTGGTAAGTCTCACTGTACCCCTGTGTGGAATGCTTTCCCCCGTACCCTCCTTACTTATAGATACCAACTCCATGGTTACACAGCAATCAGAAAGAGTGAAAAACCGTCCTGTAATGTAGAGCGCTCCTACAGAAGTCTGTGCACTGTCACCCAGCAGCAACGAAACATACATTAAGAGATTCTGCCCAAGGACAGTGTACTCACCCACCTTTAGGCTAGCCATTCGAAAACCAATACCGTTCTTAAACAAATGCATGTTCTTTGACTTAAGAACTGTAAGTATACCATGCAAATCTACTGCATAGTGATGCTGCCCATTTTATTGTTGTTTATAATTTATAAGTATAATTGTAATGTCCCTCCCTGATAATGAAGCTGTATTCCCTACTCTGCTTTTTAAATATACTAATGCCAAATTCAAATTATTTGGAAGGAAAGGAAATGAAGTTGAACCTTTTTTCTGATTTGGTGTGACCCTGGACATAAGATATTTAGAGATTTGAATTGTGAAATCCCACATCAGCAGTCCCCATTGTAAAATGGTGTATGATTTAATTATTTGATGTAATTACTGCTGTGGTTAATTTCCATAGTGGTACTCTCTGACAAGGAAGTTGACCTTTGGTAAGTTCACCACTGAAGGCATCAAGCTCATCAGGAAAAATATGCTTATCTATAAAAAGTAGGTAGCTTGCATTTTTCTGGATAAGCCTCTTTATGACCCTCTCCATAAGTTTATATAAACCACTGTTTAGGCTAGTGGTATTCAAATTGTTTGGGTATGAAGTACAAACTTTTACCACTACAGGAAATTACTACATGCCAGTGACTTCATAACATTGTGTTTAACCTGACTGATAGTGGTTTAGTTATGTTTTTAGTGTTGCTTGACCCTACTGCAAATGAACATTTATTTTCTCTAGTGGCAGCAGTTAGCATGTCTGTAGATGTGAAATGGATGAGTCTGTCTATCTCTACCACAGTCTGCCACATGCATTTGCTTGTACTGAAGACTGTACATGTTTTTTTCTGCAATACATTCTCTATGCATTGCAGCCGAGTGATTACATTATTGTTTATTGACATCATGTTACATTCACAATTTTTCCTTTCTGTTTTCTGAACAAATGAAAGAATACCTTGTTATTGTTTTAAACTTCTGAGACAAAGCTGCATTTATAGTTAGAGCTGGAGATGTTTTTTTCTCTATGTTTTTTACTTCTATTCCTATCAGACATCAAGCTTCTCACAGCCTATCTGGACTCCATTAATTCTTCACACTAAGTATTCCAAGCATGGACGTGAATGCTAACCGAGGAGGCCATCATCCTGACAACTATGGATGTGATTTGTTCTCTTGCCTGGTATCCTGGCAATGACAGCCTTTTTACTGGGTCCTTACACTGGATTTTGGTGACTGATATTAGTATGTGTCAAGCCCTGGACTGTGGTAGTTGACATGACTATTTGTGTCACCAAAGGGTGTCCTTCATGGCTTCCAGCAACGTGATAATGAGTGCTGCTGTCATTGGTTTAGGACTGATAAGCCAGCATCCTTAGTCCTGGTTGGTAAGATGCCATGCAAGCATCTTCTTGCAAGATGGTGATTCTGTAGACAAAACCACTACTCACTCCCCTAAGGATGGGCAAGTTGGCATTGGGCACTCCCTCCAACCCTCACACTGAGCTCTTTTAGAGCCCAAACTCACTATTCAAACTCAGGTCATCTAGGTGATAGTTAAGCTGTTATCCTTCTCTGTTCCAGAATCATGTAAAGCAGGAAAAGTTGAAAAGAAAAGTAACTAGTTTTTGCACTTCAGAAATACAAAAAGGTATTATGGTTAGCAGCCAAATGGATATAGCAATGTCAAAAATACAAACCAAAATGCATTTTTGTGCTCTTATCTATAAATGTTTTATGACTAGGTAATTCTGAAAGCTAAACAGTGCCACTATCTTCTGTTGGCTGTCTAAATTATTTTGGGTGATTCCATTAAAATGGTATTTAGTTGAATTTACCTGTATATGTGTGTTTTACTGGTATGTGTTCATGAGTACAGAAGTTAGTAATATCATATACCTCATTGACAGTATATTGAGCAGTCTTATTTGGGGTATTGAGGTCACCATTGAAGTCTCTTTTCATAAAAATGTCATTTACTGCAGTCTGCATTATAGTTTCCATTTGCAAAGTCCAGGAAGGATAATTTATTTATGACTGAGTTTAACTTTACTCTTAGGACAAATGTGATGGTACTGTGAATGAAATTAATCACACACAGTATAACCATTGCAGGGGAACCTGCTACGACATTTATCTGTTCTTTGTCTTACAAAACTGATGCAAAGGTGCAACACTCCGTATCCTTAAAAGAGTTTATTCTTCTTCTGGGCTGAACATCCCTCAGGGAAATTGAGTCTAACAAGGCAAGAAGACATTTTTAATATTGTAAGCTAATGTGTTTTCATGGTTGCATAGGTCAGCAGTTGGGCATAATACATTAAATAAATAAGCTTGTCCACAACATTTGGAAAGTTGTGTGTATTCTTTTAATGTGCAATGGATTAGGGGAGGCCAATAATGTAATTTTGTGAGCACAGAATGAAGGTTTTAGCTACACACCTGAACTGCTGTGACATTTATAATACAGCTCAAAGTCAAGTTCCACAAATAGTGAACAAAGTACTAAGTATTATAACTACTAAAAGAAAGTATGGTTTTAAGAATAACTACATAAGTATGCGTACAAAATGAACACCATGCAGTTTTAGTTTTTACTGAACTTATCGTGATTTTTAAAACAATTGTTAAATGAATGTTTGCCACTGGGGAAGTATATATAGTTTGGTAGCTTTTTTCTTGAAAAATTTTAAGCTCTGAATTTTTTTTTCACTTCCTTCTATATTGACATTTTCATAAACCATGAATGCTTTGTTTTACAGCTGAATTTCCAGTCTATTTCTGCTATGATAGATGAAGAGATAATAATAAATTTGTTTAGATCTGAATGTTTACATAACTTGTTAGATTGTAAAAATCAACAATAAAAAACTTTATTTAGTCTCTGGGAGTAAATGTGTATATAATGTGTTAGATTGGAAAAATAAAAAAAAATACTTTATTGTCTCTGGGCCTGCTATTGTAGACAACACACAGGTCTTTTGCAGCTTTATCTTGCTACAGCAATGTGATGATGCCTCCCTCTGCTGTTTATTTTGTACAATGACAGCTTACTTCTCAAGCATAATAACACTCTCTGGTTGACTTAAATAGGCACATGCTCTCGCGCACACACACACACACACACACACACACACACACACACACACACACACGTGCACATGCAGATACATATCAGTGATTCTATAAATATATATATATATATATATATATATATATATATATATATATATATATATATATATATATATATATATATATATGCATATCTCCACAGGGCAGGCTAGTACTTTTTCTATATCGCAGTTGCTGGTTGAGTCTCCTTAAAACCAGTTGCTTTGTTTTTAGTTTTTAGGAGGTTCAGCCAAAATCTGCAATGCAACAACTACAGGGATCTGTTTTATATATATATATATATATATATATATATATATACACACACACACACACACACACACATATATATACACACACACACACACACACACACACACACATATATATATATATATATATATATATATATATATATATATATATATATATATATACGTATATGTATATATACACATACAGTAACATTTTAGAAACTTAATGCACATATTTTGTGTGGAGTTTTTCTCCTCTGGCCTCCAGCTGGACTATCATATAAAACAAATAAGTTCATAGGTAAGTACCAGACTAGCTGCCCTTGTGAACCATTTTAAGCCTAGCCAGTTTCCCTTTTTGTGCTCAAATTAACCTATCCCATTTGGTTAGTCATTGGCTTTACCCATCCCATGGTTGATAATTACATATTATTCCTAATGAGAATAACAGGGATCATAGTACAGATAATTTGAAAGGCAAGGGATAAAACATTTAGGAGCTGCCTTTGTTCATTAGTAGTAGTAGTATGGGGGGGGCGGGGGCAGTCCTGAGGTGAATTTTCTGTTTCTCATCCATAGGTCCAAGTTGTGCTTGAATATGGACAGAGATGTTCTTTGTTTTGTATGGAATGGGGGTCTGTTCCAGAGCAGCAGTATTCCCTGCAAGATATAACTGTCCCAGCAAAACTGTTCTGTTGATGTTGCAGAAGACGTTTAGATCCCTAGGCCAAGTACTTCTAATGCCATTTGACTTGCTGATGTGCAGTAAATCTATCAGTTATGGGTCGGATGATGCCTTGTATGCCAGACACACATCATTCCTTCACAACAGACACAATGAAGTAAGCGCTTTTGTCTTACTTTAGTAAGTAAAACTTCATCAGACAAAGTATTATAGTGAATGTATGCCTTATATACACAATTAACAAATCACATGATGCTACATTTAACAATTAAAACCTAACTATCTAATTATATTATATCCAGTCAATGAAAAACTGTTTAAAAACCTCAAAGTTGTTAATAAATGAGTATTAAAAATAAACATAAAAATAAATATAATGAAAAACATTTAGAGAAAGTGGAACCTTAAAATAATTGAAGAAAGTATAACCTTAAAAATAATACACACCTAAAATGTCTCTAAGAGAATGTATAAAAAGCAAATGTGGAAAAGGTAAACGCCAACACCAATGGATGATCCTTAAACTGTGGAACGAATAGTAACAGTCTTAAATGTAATGTGAAATAATTAGCCATATTGCTTTTACTTAAAATCACATATTTACAATTATTTAATGGATTTCTGCTCACCTTTGAATGCTCTTGAATTTTAATACATAGTCTAATGAACTTAAAATCGTTCAAGCCTGGTGGACTATAAGCATTCAATCTTACTTGCCACAAAAGTTCACAGATTTGTAACATTAAACCCAATGGTCCCCTCTGAGGTTATAATCTATTTGATCTATGATCTGAAAACTAAAACTAAGCTGTGGGTATTCCTGGACATGTTTTGCCAAAGCATTTTCCGTCTTTGATTTCCTAATGCTGTATAGGTGTTTATATACTCTGTCCTTGAGTCTACAGTCAGTCTTGCCAATGTAAAAGCAAGGACAGAGTTTACAAGTTTCCCAATACACCACACCCTTGGATAAGCAAAAACTTTTTACCCCTTACAATAAAAACCTTACCTACTTCCATGTGTCTACAATATGTGCAACTTTCACACTTGTACATACCCATCCTTTTTGATACAGGGGTCTTGGCTCTCTCTAACAAGTGTTTAAGGTTAGAGCCTCTTCTATAGGCCACCCTAGGGGTTGGTTCTATAATAGGGGCTAGATCCATATCTGACCTTAATAAATTCCAATGTTTGCATATAATCTGCCTTATAACAGGAGTACCCAGGCTAAAGGATGTAATGAAAATAAGTTTAAGTGGGTCTCCTCTATTAATGTGTAGAAAGTCGACACTGAAGGTTGGTGATTCATTAGGGTGAAAACTGGATGTTAAAATGGGATTGTACTCCCTCATAGCCCTTTTATGTTGGACTTCAAAAGTCAATTCATCCAATAAATGGGTAGGGTAACCATGCTTTAAGAACGTGTCGTACAGTAATTGGCACTCGAGTCTGAACTCTTTTTCCTTGGATACCATCCAGGCTGGTCTCACCAGTTGGCTCTTTATCACTGATCTTTTCTGTTGGTAAGGGTGACAAGTGGTGAAGTGCAGGAATGAGTTTTGATATGTTGATTTCCTGTGTATCCGGGCTTTAAATGATTTCACATCTTTATCCTTATATAACTCAACATCTAAATAGGCTATACTCTCCAGTTCCATACTGTGAGTGAACCTTAGAAAAGAGGTTGATTCATTTAAATAAGTCACAAAATTCGGGATGTCATCAACCATGCCTTCAAACATGATAAACACATCAACCAAAAATCTTGTGTAATAATAGATGTTATTCTTAAATAGATTATCGTTGAAGACATGGTAGAGCTCCCAGTGGGCCAGCACCAAATTGGCGAAGCTTGCACCACAAGGGGAGCCCATAGCGACACCCAATTTCTGCAAATAATACCTACCATTAAACATAATGTAGTTGTTAGTTAAAATTAAATCTAACAGTTCTTCTAACAATTCAATTTCCCTTTCTGAAGCACCTTTTATTCGAATTAAACTGGTTACCCATTCAATACCAATGTCGATGGGTATTACCGTATAAAGGTCCTTAATATCAATTGTCAAAAGTATAATGTTGTCCTGATACTCTAAACCATTGATACTATTTAAGAAAGTCCACAAATCTCACCAGATATAATCTATCTTTTCAATATATTTCTTCAATTTTGTATCTATGTACTTCGCCAAAGGGTAAGTAATAGAGTTTCTCACCTTTACTATTAGTCAAAGTGATGGATCCAAAAGGTCTTTATGGACCTCTAGAATTCTGAAAATCACTGGAGTGAGGGGGGCTAAACATGACAAATAATTGTAGAATTACAAGGGAATCCTTGGCCCAATAAATAAGTCATTTAGGAACACTTTTATTTTCTGGTGAGCTTGGTTTATTTTATTAAGGGAGGCTAAACTGTAATGATCTGACCTAAGTAACTCTATCATGCGGTTGATGTAATCATCGTTATCAAAAAACACAAGGCCTCCGCCTTTGTCAGGTTTCACCACTCTGATATTCTGGAAACTCAAACTGTTCAAACTCTCCCATTCTTGTCTTGTGAAGTTACTATCCCTACCCGATGGCCTGTGCCTATTGGTCTCAAGGCTATCCCTTAAATCCAATTCACACACTTGTTCAAAATCTTGTAAGCCAGGTAAGAGTTGTGGATTGAATGTACTCAACACTTTACATTCATTTTGTACCCTTGGTTGAGCTTTAAACAAAAATTCTAGATTGATTTTGTGGACAAATACCCTTAAATCAATTATTGTTCTGGCTAAATTACCCTTATATCAGGAACAAATGTTTGCCCTTTAGCTAATAGATCTGCTAGGTTAGTGTCAACTTCTTTACTAGAATAATTGAATATCTTGAAATCCTGGCTACTATTAAAGGCCATCTTGAGACCAATAGCAGTAGTGTCTCTGTCCATACTGACAACACCAGCTAGGACATCCCTAGCTGGGTTATCGGTTACGCTAGGTTACCCGGTTCAAACCTTGCTTCTTCACTTGGTAAGGTCTCATATTGTTTACTGAATTCACAAACCGGCAGCTCTTCCTGTGAAAATGTTGGGATTCACCACTGGTACCTGGTTGTTAATTATCCAAAGCCCCATTATAAAAAGCTGGGTCGTTAGATGGTTGACTGCCAAAACTGTTGTTATTATTTTTCTTGTTGTTGTTCCTTAAACGGCCATTCCAGTTAGAATTAGAGCCACCCGAGTTTTGGCCCCCTGTTAAGGAAGCTACCTCTGCATAACTACGCTCTGAGGAAATAGACTTTGGAGCTTCCATATCTCACCTGTCCAAAAAATGGTTACCCTCATTATGACCATTGTTGTGGAAATGGTTTGAAGGATTAAGCCATTCCTGTGCAGGTGGTGGTTTAAGGTAAGCAGATCCTTTAATATAGTCATTATTATCCCGAGATAATTTCTTGTTTTTAGTGATTTTCATTTTCTCTATTTGCCCATAAATACTGGAAAAGACACGCTCATACTCGTATTTATAATGAGTAAAGTCATTGTCCTTAATTATATTATCATTTAAAATACTTATTTCATCATGTAACTTGTCAATTATCACAGTATAATGCTTAATAAACATTTCTATCAATTCCAGTCCTTGTCTGTCAAACAGGGCTATTAGGTCTTGGTGGAATGGTGAATCGCATACCAGTCCAGTAGGAAAATGCCAAGATCTAAGCACCTTAGGTACTTGACATCTTAATAAGCACTCTTTAAAGTAAGCTACTTCAAGTTGTAGCTTCTTAGCTTTAAATGATTTTATGTCCAAACATTTTAAAGTTTCTACTATGTTGCAAGTGCTTACATTATGATGGACTGTTGAACTATCCATAATACTGTCACTGCCCTTATTTAACAGTACAAGTTGATCCAGCCAATGCTTCAAATCAGTAAATGAAGCATTTACCATGTTCAAATTGACAGAATTTAAATTGTGAATGTTCGATATAGTCATACCTGATTGTATTGTGTTCATTTCCGGCTGTAAACTATTCGTTGCAGCAATTCTTGTTGGTGTTTTAGGACCGTTCACAGTAACGGACTGTAAAATTGGCTGTAAGATCCTCGTTTCACTCTGGATCGACAACCAGATCGACATAAAACCATTCCCTGGTACAACTGTGTGCTGGACATTAGGTTCCTTGACATTGTTAATGCAATTTTGGATCATAGATCAAATAGATATAACCCCACAGGGGGACCACTGGGTTTAATGTTACAAATCTGTGAACTTTTGTGGCAAGTAAGATTGAATGCTTATAGTCCACCAGGCTTGAACGATTTGAGTTCATTAGCCTGTATATTAAAATTCAAGAGTATTCAAAGGTGAGCAGAAATCCCTTAAATAATTGTAAATATGTAATTTTAAGTAAAATCAATATGGGTAATTATTTTACATTACATTTAAGACTGTGTTAGTATTTGTTCCACAATTTAAGGGTCATGTATTGTTGGCGTTTGCCTTTTACACATTTGCTTTTTATACATTCTCTTAGAGACATTTTAGGTGTGTATTATTTTTAAGGTTATACTTTCTTCAGTTATTTTAAGGTTCTACTTTCTCTAAGTGTTTTTCATTATATTTATTTTTATGTTTATTTTCAATACTCATTTATTAACAACTTTGAGGTTTTTAAACAGTTTTTCATTAATTGGATATAATATAATTAGATAGTTAGGTTTTAATTGTTAAATGTAGCATCATGTGATTTGTTAATTGTGTATATAAGGTATACATTCACTGTGATACTTTGTCTGATGAAGTTTTACTTACTAAAGTAAGATGAAAGCGCTTACTTCATTGTGTCTGTTGTGAATAAACGCTCTTCTGTGGAATATTTTGCAGCCAGCAGCTGATTTTTATTTACACACTATTCATTTTTTTGCTGTTTGATGCATCATTTCTTAGCAGTCTGTAGAATGCCAAGTATAGTGACTGGGCTTTAAGTTGTTCTATGTAGTGCATGTTAGTTAGGCCTTGTATCCTTTAAGCTGAAGTATCTCTGTGGGTGTGCTAGTTGTTGAATATGTCTGGACAGATGCATGCCCAAGGGGTCATTATGACTGGCCTAATGAGGGCCAAAGACTAAGATCATAATGATAGAAAGTACTTTGAAAGAAAAGGAATTATGTGAAAGAAATCAATAAAAAAATACAAAAAATGTTATATAAACAAATTACTTTTTTACAAGGAAAAAGAGAAGTATTGAGAAATTTAAGCAAACTGGTAAAGGGATATGCTAGTGTAATCAGATAAATAAAAATGTAAAATGAGAAATAGAAAGACCTCATGAAAAGATTATGAATAGTGTAGCATACTATGTCCAAGAAATGTTTAAAGAAAACAGAAGGTAGTGAAAAAACATGGAAAGTGAAAAAGTTAACAGAAAAAGAGAATTAAGAGTTGAAAATGCAAATGTATTTAAAGGAGCTACAGAAAGTATTACGACAAGTAAATATAGATTCAGCTGTAGGGCCAGATGGAATAGGGTATGAAATGTGCAAAAATTTAAGGGACTGGCAAAAATATTTTTTAAAGATTTTGAATGAATAGTTAAATGAAGGTTTTATATATTTATTTATTTATTTGTTATTGATTTATTTACATTTGTTGACCGGGAGAGTCCGACTGGACACAGGTCCATTTTCAGTGGAGGCCTGGGGAGAAAAGATCCACATTAAGTATTATTTGCATTATACAGTTAAAAAACATAGCATTTAAATATAGACATTAGTTCAGTTAAGGACGCAGGACAAGAAAGAAGAAAACAGGTATAAAACAGCTGTAGAACACAGTACAATTTTAAAATATGGTGACATATACTAAACATGGTTACAAATGTAGTTGAGATTCATCAGTGAACAATTGTTACAATCTGTTTTTGAGGTACATAACAGCCATTAGCAGTTGTTGCTACAAGAAGTTAGTATTATGTTGTAGGTAGCTGGGAACATGAGTAGCCAAGCTTGCTAAGAGTAGGTTGTTGATAGGGGGCTGAGAGAGGTAGCGGGTGGGGGGAGTGGATGGTATTAGAGGGGGGGTTGCAAGGGCATATCTGGCAAGTTTTGAAGTGTGATTTTAGTAAGGATTTAAAGTGGGTGCAAGAATTTACAGAGGTAACTGAGGATGGGAGGGAGTTCCAGAATGTGGTTATAGTGCAGGAGAATAATGCTTCTCCAGCAGAGTTAATGGCTCTTGTGACCTGTAGGAGGTTTTTGTGGCTGGATCTTAGTGGTCTCATGGTTATGTAGAGTTGAAGTAGATTCTGGAGGGATGGGACTTTTAGTGGTTGGTTTATTAGTTTGTGGGCGAGTGTGAGTTGGTACCATTGAAGGAGGTGGGGGAGCTCTAGCCAGCCCAGTTCTGCTAGTAAGAGACAGTGGTGAGTATGGTAAGGAGCCCCTGTGGCGAATTTGGCAATTTTGTTGTAGCAGGTTTCGAGCTTATTTAGATTGCATTGTCTAAGGTTAGTAAATATTGGAGCGACGTAGAGTAGGGTAGAGATAAGATGAAAATTTGCTACCAAAATTTTAGCAGCTTTGTTAAGTAGTTGCTGATTTCTATATAATGCTCATAGTTTTTTGTGCACTTTTTTAATGGTCATGGAAATGTGAATGTCAAAGTTCAGTTTATTGTCTATTTCTACTCCTAGTAATTTGGTGTGTTCTGTAGGATGGATGGTGCTGTTGTCTTGATGTTAAAGTGAGAGTTGTCTAGGGTAAGTTTGGTGGGTTGGAAGATTAGTAATTTTGTTTTGTTTGAGTTGAGTATTAGTTGGACATCGGATAAACATGTTTCAGTAGAAGAAAATGCTTCCTGTGTGACTTTTTGCAGTTCTGGTAGGGAGTGGGTTGTGCAGATGATGGTTGAGTCATCTGCGTATTGTATGAGTGTGCCATGTGTTGTGGCTGAGGCTAGATTATTGGTGAAAACAGAGAAGAGTAGGGGTCCCAGGATGGACCCTTGGGGAACTCCTACGGAGACTGGTAGTTGGGGGGAATAGGTTGTCCTGCCAAACAACTGCTTGTTGGCGGTCAGACAGGTAACTCTGAAACCAGTTGATGACTTATTGAGAGAAGGATAGGTTATTGAGAAGAGAGATGAGTTGTTTGTGTGGGACCATGTCGAAAGCTTTAGAGAGGTCTAGGAAGGTAGCTGAGGAGAGATAACCTGCATTTTTATTTTGTAGGATAGTGTTAGAGAAAGAGAGTAAGGCGGTGGTGGTGCTATGGTTAGGTCGGAAACCATGTTGTGTGTTGGAGAGAAGGTTGTTAGCAAGGAGGTGATCTGAGACTTGAGAATGAATGCATCTGTCTAGTATTTTGGAGAGTGGCGGGAGAATAGCTATGGGGCTGTAATTAGTTAGATCTGTGGAGGGGCCTCCTTTGTGTAGGGGAATTATGTGAGAGACTTTCCATAGTGTAGGAACATAACTTTCTGACAGAGATCTGTTAATCAAGAGTGATATGAGGTAGGCTAGAGCATCATCTGCAAGTTGAATGTATTCACCTGGGAGGTTGTCTGCTGCTAATCTGATGGTTTTAAGTTTAGTTAGTAGTTGTTTCATTTTGGAGGTAGGGACAGGAGAGAAAGAGCAGCTAGTTGGGAGATTGTTAGTTCTAGTTGATGGTGTGAGTTTATGGGGGGTTGTGTTGTCTAGCTAGTGATAGTACGGTTTGTGTGAAGTGATTGTTGAAAGAGATAGCAATATTTTCGGAGGAGTGAGTTAAGTTAGGAGTGGGTGTACTTACTTTACCTGGGTGGAGGATGGAGTTTATTGAGGACCAGAATTGTTTGGGGTTATGTTGGGAGGAGGTAAGGGCAGACTGGTAGTATTGGATTTTGTCCTGTTTTATAAGCTTTTTGGTTCTATTGCGTAGTTCTAGGAAGTTTTGCCTAGTAGAGGGGTTTTGGTTTTGCGCCAGTTGTCCCACGCTTTATCCCTGTTTTTCATTTCAGACTTTGTGTTTTTTTGTAGCCATGGGGATTGCTGAGCTCTAGTTTGGGAATGTCTTATGGGGGCATGGTAATTAAGGATGCTTAGGAATGTTTTATTAAAGTAGTCAACTGTGTCATCTAGTTTGAGGTATTTTAGAGGTTGGCAGTTACAGTCTTTTAGGGATGAGCTGAATGAGAGAGGGTTGAAATTAGTTTTTTTGCATATATGACGGTAGATGATGGGTTTTGCTTTATAAAGGTGTTTTCTTAGTAAGAAGGTCGGGGAGTGATCACTGAGACTGTCAGATAAGCAGCCTGCTATATATGACTGGGGGCTCTTATTGACTAGTATCCAATCAAGGGTAGTGTGTTTGTTGGAGTTATTTATCCTAGTTGGGTGAAGCCATGAAGATTTACATGATGGGTTGGGTGGTTGCTAGAGAAGGATTGCCAGTCACTGTTGAAGTCTCCTAGAATTAAAGTTTCTTGGGGTAGGTGGTGAGTAGTCCAGCTGAGGAGGTTTTCAAGTGAAGGGATGCTGTGGCCAGGTGGAAAGTAGCAACCTATTATGTTTAGGGTTTTATTTTGGTTTATTTTAAGGTTGGTATATATTATATCTTCCTTACCTATTTGGGGAGCTGCTAACTTTAAGATCTGTATGTCTAGATGCTGATTAAATATTATACCTATACCACCTCCTTTTTTGTTTAGTCGGTCTACTCTTAGTATATTCTAACCAGTAGGGAGGATTTGCTCATTAGTAATGTGTGGTTTTAACCATGTTTCTGTAAGGATCACTACATTAGGGGAGTAGAAATCTATGGTGGCATGGAATTCATGCACCTTGTTGCAAATACTTCTAATATTTAGGCTTATCAGAAGGAGGTCGGTTGGCTTTCTATTGGCTGTGATTTGGGAGATGTGGTTTGTAATCTGATTATGAGGGGAGGGGTTGGAGATTAAGGGACCAGTATTAGGATGGATGTCTCCACTGAGTGCTAGGTTGGATATGGATGAGATTATTAGTTTTATCAATTTCTGTATATGCTTGCTTATAAGGGAAGTTTTTTGCTTGTGTTCTGTGGGCAATAGGTATGGTGGTAGGGTTATGTTAGGTTGTGGGGTTGTTTTTAGTTTAAGTATTGTGGTCTGTAGTCTACATAGAGGGTGTACTGGGAAGGTTGTTGACATGATGAGAGAGTAGTAGAGTAGAGGTGGAATATGAGTGATGGTGTGTGGTGGTACAGTGGTAGTGGTTGAGTGCAGGAATTGTGGAGGTTTGGTAAGATGTGATGTATGCAAGGAGTGTGCATGTAGTGAGTATAGGTATGGTGTGCTTGTACATATTAGCTGAGTAGGAGGGATAGTAGTGAGAAGTTGTAGGAGGAAGTATAGGTGCGATGATGTTCTAGGTTGAAGGGTGGGAGAGGTTACTGTTTGTAATAAAGGTAGGACCACCGGGAGTGGGTGGAAATTGGGGGCAGGGAGAGGAGCGTAGCGGGCAATAGGTGAAGGAAAACTATCAGTAGGTTTATAGGTTATAATGAAAAGGGTTGGCCCTGATTAGGCTGCAATTGTTCTTGTAGGGAGGGGGAGGATCACAACAGACCAGAAAAGTGGTGGATAGCAATAGTATGATGAAAAGGGCTGGCCCTGATTTCACAGATATGCAAGTCTACAGAAACAATAAGAAAAGGCAGTAGGTACTTTGACTTGCTTGTTTTTCATACCTGTCTTATTGAAATAAAATAAACCAATTTCACCAAGGTGTTATGTGGAAATTAGGAAGACAAGAATTTATAAGAGAAAAGGTTTAGTAGAAGTAGACAAACAGCAGAGCATACAAATAGTACAGAATCTAAAGACAGATTGCAGTTAGAAGTACAGAATGGGGGGGGGGCAGCTAATGTTCTGAAACAATAATAAAATCAGTAGGTACTTTGGACTTACTTGTTTTGCATACCTTTCTTTTGAAATAAAATAAACACTTGTAACCAGGAGTATGTGGGATTTAGAAAGACCACAATTTATAAGAGAAAGGGTTTAGTAATACTAGAAAAACAGCAGGGCTTTCAAATAGTTGAAACAGCTTGCAAAGGGAGACTGCTGTTAGGAAGTACAGTATGGAGAGGGACAAACTAACGTTCGTGATGGAATGCTTTACTTAAAAATAGAAATTAAACAAGGGCTAGCAATTAATTTTGTCTGGAGGATAAAACTTACTTTTTGTATATTTTGAAAATAACACTCATTCCAAGGTTGCCTGGTTCTGTTAAAGAGCACTGCAGGCCAACAGATCAAACTTGGCTTGGTGGGGATCCAGGAAAAGTAGAATTAAAAGGAGAAGCTGGAAAGAAAAATAATCAATATTAATACAAAATACAGCAACTGTTAAAAAAATGCAAAAAAACAAAGCTGATAAAAGAGGAGTGGAAAGAAAAGAAAAACTAGGTAATCTATACACCGATAAATACCTCAAGTTTGTGATAATGTGAAAATTAAGACAAGTTGTCAGTTATTACATTCAACAAATTAATGCAGTTGCAAATATATAGGAATACTGATACCAATTAAGTGGTATAACACATTCTAAACCAATAGGTGAGGAAATGTACACACTAATAACTAGGCATTTCTAAAAATGCAATAAAGTGAGCAGCAAAGAAATAATATTCTAACAATAAATGCTCTACACAAGTAAAGCTCTAACAAGTCTATACTCTACAGTATCTGAGCCTACTAATACAATGGCTAAGTAAACAGTTTCAAGCACACAGAGTTACTGAAAATACTGTCTCCCATAAAAATACATGTCTAGCTTCATTACACTTTACAATGGTGTAAATCAACATCAATACATTTTACAAATGAAAAGAAACAAATATGAAAAATAACCTTAGATATGAGCACTCCATCCAAAGAGACAAGCAGCTACACCAAGAGGATTTTAAAAATGGCTCCTGTAGCTTAAGAAAGCTATGTTAGGCTGTAATAGGTCATGCGGGGGAGGGGAGGGCAGAATAGACCAGAAAATGTGGTGGCTAACCAATAGTGTAATGAAAAGGGCTGGCCCTGATTAGGCTGCAATTTTTCTTGTGGGGAGGGGGAGGATCAGAATAGACCAGAAAAGTGGTGGATAGCAATAGTATGATGAAAAGGGCTGGCCCTGATTTCACAGATATGCAAGTCTACAGAAACAATAAGAAAAGGCAGTAGGTACTCTGACTTTCTTGTTTTTCATACCTAACTACTAACTAACTTATACTACACTAACTACCTTGATTATAGCAAGCTCAGATGCTCATAAGCCTAGTACTTATTATACAGCAGGAACTTCTTATTGTAACATTTGTTAATCTGTTATGTACTTCACAGATAAAGATTCTAGTTGTCTACTGATTTACTATGTTCTTCATCTGTAAATATGTTGTAAGTAATTGCTATGTTATATTGTTAATCGCTATATAATCCAATGTAACTACTGTCTGTTTATTTTAACTGTGGAGATTTTCTCCCCGAGCCTCCGCTGAAAATTGACCTACGTCCAGTCGGACACTCCCAGTCAACAAATGTAAATAAATAAATAAATACCTGTCTTATTGAAATAAAATAAGCCAATTTTACAAAGGAGTTATGTGGAAATTAGGAAGACAAGAATTTATAAGAGAAAAGGTTTAGTAGAAGTAGAGAAACAGCAAAGCATACAAATAGTACAGCATCTAAAGACAGATTGCAGTTAGAAGTACAGAATGGGGGGGCAGCTAATGTTCTGAAACAATACGAAAATCAGTAGATACTTTGGACTTACTTGTTTTGCATACCTTTCTTTTGAAATAAAATAAACACTTGTAACCAGGAGTATGTGGGATTTAGAAAGACCACAAGTTATAAGAGAAAGGGTTTAGTAATACTAGAAAAACGGCAGGGCTTTCAAATAGTTGAAACAGCTTGCAAAGGGAGACTGCTGTTAGGAAGTACAGTATGGGGAGGGGCAAACTAACATCCATGATGGAGTGCTTTACTTAAAAATAGAAATTAAACAAGGGCTAGCAATTAATTTTGTCTGGAGGATAAAACATACTTTTTGTATATTTTGAAAATAACACTCATTCCAAGGTTGCCTGGTTCTGTTAAAGAGCACTGCAGGCCAATAGATCAAACTTGGCTTGGTGGGGATCCAGGGAAAGTAGAATTAAAAGGAGAGGCTTAGGTATGAGCACTCCATCCAAAGAGACAAGCAGCTACACAAAGGGAATTAAAATATATATATATATATATATATATATATATATATATATATATATATATATATATATAAGTGGAATAGTGGAATACATGAATTCATATCGAAGAAGGAAAATAGAAGGCTATTAAAAAACTGGAGACAGATAATATTGAATAATAAAGATTATAAAATCTTTATGAAAATAATACAAAAGAGATTTCAAACTAAAATGGAAAATAATATGGAAGATAGTATATGTAGTATAAAGGGGAAGGGTTGTCAAGAATTATTAATGACAGAGAAATTGTGGATGATATTATGAATAGAAAAGAAAAAGCAAAATCATGATAGGAGACCTTAATATGGTATTTGACACAATTGGACATGACATCTTAGGGATAGTAATGAAAGAATATACTATAAGTGAGAAAGTTTGGAAATTATGCATGCCTACCATGTGAAGAAATTCTGAAAAAGCTATTCATCTTTCTGAGGATTACTTTTCTTGGCCCAAGAAGTAACATTAGCAAAAAGAATTATGCATATTCGTCCTCATTAAATTATATCAAATAAAACCACAGAAGCTGGGATTTAAGCAAAGTCTGACTTAAGTTTTACAGAGAGTGAGATAATGTAGGAGACGCAACTTGAATATCCATGATATTTGGGTGATAAAATGCCCTTTGCAAAAACTATTTAAGTTTTCCTTGATTTTCCACCAGTCTGATATCCCCAAATTATTTTTTCACCAGGATCATTTGTATTTCTGCAGTGTATGAGCTTAGATGGAGATGCATTGATTTGGAACTATGCAGATCACAATCATATAAAATAATCCAACTTTCTGGCCCAGAGTCACAAAGTAATTTATAATGCATGCATTCTGTAAATACAACAGAAAAGTGTTATTCCTGGTTACAAATTTACAGCTCTATATATATATATATATATATATATATATATATATATATATAAAATATATACACACACAGAAAGGACTTCATATACTATCCATTTATTTATTTATTTGCACTTTGTTTACTGGGTTACTCACACTAAGCCAATAGCCTATTTTCAGGGGACTCCCAATATAGTATTCATATTCATATTAACTAGAGGAAGTTTGGCCAAGGCACCAGGGAATTTCCCCTATTTATCATTGTTATCAGTGAGACCCATTTTGGAAGAGCACTTCCTGTCTCCCTTCCAGGTGCAGAGGTGGCCTGGAGAAACAGGGAGGCAGATGGAGAGAGAAGGGCATGATGGAGTAGTGAAAGATTTGGAGGAGAAAGCAATTATCAAGACCAGTGAATGAGTGCATGATTCTGAGGAAATGTTTCAAAGAAACCTATTTGATGGAGATGAGTCAGAAAATGATACATAATTATAACCCTCCAGTCGGGAGTTTACTACAAGAAATGGTTGTGCACAGTGAGCCAGAAAATGAAGGAGATGTTTCCAAGGGGACATCATAGTGAAAATACAAAAGGAGGATGCTGAGACAATCTTGAAGAATAGTGGTGAGATGGAAAAGAAAGTAAATGCAGAGAAAGTAAAAGAAGGCAAAAGCAGAGTAGTAAAAAGAAGGCAAAAGAAAATGAAAAACAGAAGTATGTGGCAAGGATTCCAAGTAAACAAGACAAAGAAATGGACAGGTATGAAGTGTGAGACAAATTAATAGCTCATTTGGGTGTAAAAACACATGCGGTAACAGCATTTATTCTTATTAACAAAAAGACATGTTGTGACATTATATCTGAAACTGTTTTTATAATGGAAAATTTTCCTTTAGAATATAGGTTCATAGGTGGCTACTGGACTATTGACCCAAAGGTCTTTATAAGCCTAACCGTCTGTACCCAATATAATACTGGAGAAACACAATACAAAGGATTTTGCCTAAACTCAAGATCTTAGTTAGCAATGACTGCCCATATCTAGGAGGGTCATAGGTGAAATACCCAGCAGGAATATACAGTTTCCCATCCAAACATCCAGGCAACACTTAAACAGGGTCATAGAGGGGCTTTGTTTGATGTCAAACAGCAGCCTATTTAAGAAGAGTGGCAACCTCTGAGAGATATATCTGTCTCTCCAGCAGGTCCTATTTATGTCACAGGCCAGGTAAAGGTCCCTGGAGTGGGTGACCCTTGTCCTATTTGACTTGTGGATATGCTGTATTTCCATTAGGTTTGGATTTGAGATTGCTCTGTAGGCCAGGCACAAGTCTCCTTTAAGCAGTCTTTACACTACTGAGTACAGTGACAGTGACTTCATTCTGTCAATGTATGACATGTTCTGGAGAACCTGAATTTTATTGGTTAGAAATCTCTGAGGTCTCAAATTGCCGTAGGTGCCTGGTAAGGTACATACCAAAGCGAGCATTGTACTCAATTATTGGCCTGATGAGGGTCAAGTACAGGGGTGTTATGACCTCTTTTGCTCTTGGAGCAATGCCTTTGCTAATGAGGTGTGTGACTTATAATGCCTTTCTTACCACAGCAGACACATGGTGGTTAAAGTTTAGGCTACAGTCAACTTCCATTCCCAAGTGTCTCACTACTGAGTTCTTATTTAGAGTATTATTATTATTTATATGATAGTCCGCAGGGATATCATTTTTAACAGCTGGGATAATAATGCATTCTTTTAGCACTGAGTCTGAGTCCATGGCTTTGGCACCAGGCTTTGGTTTGTGTAAGTCTCTCTTGAAGTATATTGACATCATTTGGGGATTCAGTGATTGCACCTAATTTGAAGTCATCAACAATCTTAGTCAGCCACAGACCCTCAGTTTTGGCCTGAACTTCTGAGAAGTATATTCAAAACAATAGCAAGCCCAGCATGACCCCTCTGGGATCCCACAGGTGACAGGTTTGCTGGTTGAGGTAAAGTCCTTGACTTTGACTGAGTGTGATCTGTTAATGAGCCAGTTAGCAACCCACCTGATGATGTAAGGTTTGATATTTAATTGGGAGAGTTTATTAATGATGCCCGAATGTGGGATTGTGTCGAAGGCCTTGGCTAAGTTAAGGTAGGCTGTATGCACAGATTTGCCTTTTGTCTATGCCTCTGGTGACATTTCCCTGGTTTAACAGGCATGACCTGCCTTTGACAAAACCAAATTGTGTCAGATCAAGGGTTTGGATATCACCTATATCCTTATTTATAAGGTCCGTGATGATTTGTTCCATGGCCTTACAGATAAGGCTGGATAAGCTTATAGATATGTAGTTCTCATGGTCTGTTTCTGTACCGCCTTTATGACAGGGGATGGTGGTTGCTGTTTTCCATTCAGCAGGGATAAAACTAGTACTCAGTTGTAGTTGAAGAGAGTACCTAATGGAGTTGCTAACTCATGTTTTACACCATTTAAAATGCAACCTGGGATGCCATCCACTCCCATAGAGGATGTGTTTTTGGCCTTCGAGGGTGCATTAATGACTTGCTCTTTAGGGATGCAAGATGGGGGAGATGTAGAGAGCTTTATTTATTTATTTATTCATTTATTTATTTGACATTTTTTAACCAGGAAAGTCCGAGTGAGTGAGTGCCTTTTTTCAGCGGAGGCCTGGGGAGAAAAGTTCCACAAATTTGCAAAGTTACAATGCAGTAGATAAAGCATAGTAAAACAATATACTGAGGACATAGCATATATTAGTACAGTACAGGACATTTCTGGAGAGCATAAACTTATGTAAAAGTAATTAGCAGTATCTTTGACTGAAACATATGAAGTGAAGGACAGCAAGTAACAGAAAGGAAAAACAAAAGTTTGACTTAGTCAACAGATTCTTTGTGGAATGTTTGGAGGGGATGGGGAGTAAAATTTTCACCAAACCTGTTGGCTAATATGTTAGCTGTTTTTGCAGGATCAGTGTGTGTGTGATACCATCCACAACTAGCTCAACAAAGGTCTGGGTCTTACCTTTTAGACTGAAGATATAACTGAAGAATGCCTTATGATTATCCTTATCTATGGTTGCTAAATGTTTTTTGAAGTTGCCCTTAGAAAATTTTACAAGTTGTCTTATTTTTTGTTCAAGCAGAGGAGGGTGTTCTTCCAGTGCTGTGACCTCTCTTTTTTAAACTTAGACAGCAAGCTCTTCCTATTGTTGTATAACTTATTAATGCTTTTTTGTCCAAGAGGGAGGCTTATTTTCCTTAAGTATTTTCTTGGATCCTGTTAGGTACAGCTGTGTCAATACATTTGTGTAAGTGTTTGTACAGGTCACTTGTACCTCAGTATAGTTGTCAATGTCATCTATGGGAACAGGAACTTGGAAATTATTTATGCCATCCCTTAGGAGGGTATAATTAGATTTGGTGAAATTTTTTAGCCTGATTTCACCTAAGAGGGTTTCGGGTGTTATAGCTACTTCAAATGTGACTGATTTGTGATCCGATTTAATGAGTGAGGGTCCTATAATTGTGGTAGTGCAATGGTCACTCATGCTGATGAGGACAAGGTCAAAAATATTTGAATCTCTTATGGGGTTGCATGCTATTTGTTCGAAGGCATTAGTGTTAATTAAGTCCATGAACGTTTGTGTGAGCATGTTGGTACTTCAATGAATTTCCCAGTCAATGGAGGGATAGTTAAAATCGCCCATGACTTGAGTGTTTGATTGCAATTTGATTGACTCAAGTAGGTCCAAATAAGCAGGGTGGTATCTTGTTTTATTGAAGGGGGCCTATAGCTAATGATGACTTGAAGGGGGTTGGTCTTACTCACTGTTAGTTGAACTTGGACTAACTCTATGGGGTTTTCCTGTCTAACCAGTCTAGAGGTGTATTTATCTTTGGTTCTTACATGTTCATTTTGCAGTCAGAAAGTGGGAAGGTATTGTAGACTTGGAAGGCTGGGATACTGTGTGGCCCTGAATTAAGTTTCTGTGACTGCACAGATGTTAACATCCTCCAGGAAGAGGAATGCTTCCAGAGAGTGTAGTTTCTGATTTTAAACTCTTAGAATTTAGCAGTATAGCCTTTAATTTATTTGTGAGTGATATTTTCACTTTGGAAAAATTTGTTTTTGAGACATTGCCTAAAAATGCACTATGGAAAGGCAAGTGCCTTAGCCAGTAAGTAAAAGCCTAGAGGTGACACTTCTCTAGCAAATCAGAGTGGTCTATCAGCCATGTCATCACAGGCTGACAGGAACTGGATCCTCTTAGAATGACACCAGAAACTAACCCAATTGTTGAAGTCAATCATTTTTTGTTTATATTGTGGCATCATCCGAGGTGAGGGTAGAATGCTGCTAAATGCTAGGGCCATACCTGCCTGGGTCACATATTCACAGAGCTCAATCATGTCTCTCTGAGTGAGAGATAGTTCAGCAAGATGCAGCTCAAGTCATTCACACCAACTTTAACTATGATGGAGTCATAGCGGTACTTGTTGTTGAGAGACCTGAGTGCATGTGTGATCTGATGGTTCCTGGCATCTGACAAACAGCTGACCATATTTTTCTCCTTGTCCAGCCTGGTGAGTGGAACATCTGTATGTCTCCAGTGGACTCAGCTATGACTAAATAATTTGGTTTAGATGTGCTTTACCTTAGTGGCTTATTTGGTGAGACACTGATGCTTGTGTTTTTATGTGTATTGAGTGCTGTAGGTGCAGTATTAGGTGTAGCATGTTTGTGTTTGGAAGGTCTGTGGTGTTTAGGTAGGTTTCTGGTAAGTACCTCCATGTATGATGGTTTATGTGTTGAGTGCATGGTTTGTGTAGAAAGTGTAGTGTGTGAGCTGACAACCTGTTCAGTGTTACTGTTCTGTGCACAGTTGAGCAAGGATTCCAGATCCTTAGTGTAGATGCATCTCACAAATTGTACTTGGGTGATTTAGGAGTAGAGTGTTGTCAGTCTACATGAGGCAGTTACTATGCTGCTTCAGGACACTCATGTCAATCAGGCTGGTAGGAGAAATGGAGGGAAACTAGCCATCCATAATGATATGTTAAATTCTGTTTTCAAAGTGGGGAGAGAAATTAGAGGGGTGTGGTATAACTGGTTGCTCTAAACAGGGTCTAATGGGGTGTTCTATAAAGGGTCCTTACTAGCAGGGGGTTCTATAAATGGTATGTAACTATTGCAGATTTGGTGATTTTGGGACTCCTTAAGGGTAAAAAGCACAGCTGCGGTACTCTTTGAACAGGTAAGTGGAATTTAAGGACTTCTTGGTCAAATCACAGGCAGCTACTAGGGGAAAATGTATCTACTGAATGTTTTGTGAAAATGTATCTACTGAATGTTTTGTGTCTATAATAGCCAGTGGTTATGCCCACTACATTGTAGTGTGTGTTGGTGTACAGAGGTGGGCTACACATAAACAGATGAATACGGCAGAGAAGTGGCTGGTGGCCTAACTCTATGGAGCTGTGTTAAAACAAGTGTAAACCTGCACAAACACGGGACTTATGTAGCAACAGTGAGCAAACTGAACTCAACAATTTAACCACTAAGAAAAGCTCAAAACTGAGCCCTGTGCCAGCAACCTTCATTCAGATGAGTCCTAACTGCACTCTCCAGCCACAAGGGTGCAGGAGGGCCTTCTCCAACAAAAGATAGCCTGGTTTAGTGCTAAATTTAACAAATAGAACCAGATTCAGCAGGTCTGAATCTAGTTTATGCTACAGCAGACAAAAAGTGCAACAAATCAGCAAGAACAGTTTTAAAAGATCAGCAATATAGCAAAAATAATGTTTAAAAGTGCAAAATACAGTATAAAATTGTACATATGGTTAGCAAAATGCAACAGATTCCATGGATGTTTTATGTGATAAAAGCATTTAATACAGAAACAAACAAGAACATTCATGTACAATTTTGAACAGAGGAAGAAAGAGAGACTTTGAAAGGACATTTGAAAATCTATGTAAAGAAGTATTGGACATTGCAAAAGTTTATGACAAAAGGGTTTATGGACTGATGGCTGGGATTATAATATCATGTTAACAATAGAAAGAGAAAAAATATGCATATGGCAAGCATGATAAATGTGGTGGAGAAGAGGGGTGTGGGGACTACTCAAAGTAACTGTGACAAAAGAAAATGTTACATTTCTGAGGAAGTGGGAAATGATGTAAACATGTTTAGTGAAATGTTATAAATGTAACAAAATTGGACATTTATGTACTGATTGCAAAAATGAAAATAAGAGCAAGGAAAATAAAAAGAAAAGAAAATATACAAAGAGAAAAAAAGTTGAGAAGTGGTAGAAATAGAAGGAAAACTTTAGATGAGAAAAAATTAAAGAAAAAGAAAATTTAAAGGGGTAAACACAAAAGAAAAAAGAAAAGTAATGTATGAAAAACAATATATACAGCAAATAATTGGGCGTTGATATAATGGTTAAGTTGTTTAACCCACAGACACAAGGTACAGTGTTTGATTCTTACCTTTGGGAAGGAAATTGGCTAGGCTTAGAATGGCCAATTAAAAAAGTTAGCCAAGTAATTAGCTATGAGCTTATGAAACAATGAATCTAAAGAAAAGGGAAAATGAAAATTGCTGAGTACTTTCTATAAATGTGAATAGTAAGAATATAATAAGAATAATAGGAATTTTGGAGTGGTGTAATACATATGATATAGATCAGAAGACAGAATATTTTTAACAAATTTATTTATTTTATTTTGCATTTGTTTACTGGCATAGTCCGACTAGATAAATGTCCATTTTCAGCGGAGGCCCGGGGAAAAAAGCTCCAAATAGACAAACTTACATAGATTACACAAGACGTTAGATAACACTAAAAAATATAAAACAAAGTGATTATGTACAATGGTTTAATAGTGTTCCCTAGTAGGGACACACAACTATCATGGACAGACACAATTAAAAGCAAGAGACATCAGATTAGATCTAGAGCTTGGAGACATAGTTGCATGTTATGATATTTATAGATTATGCTTTCAATTTATAACTTAAACAAGGTTGGTACATGGGCAAAGCCAGTTCACTTTGAGATATTGTTTGAGGGGGTTTTTTTAAGAGACTTTTGGAGGATTGTACGGTTATATAGTTTGGCAATGAATTCCAGGTTTTGCCAACAAAGCTGGCAAACAGGGATTCACCAGCAGAGTTATTAGATTTGTGGGTTTGGACCAGTAGTTTGTTGATGACCTTAGGGATATCAGGTTGCTATATGGCTTAATAATATTTATAAGTGAGGGGGTATCCTGAGGGTGGTACAGAATTTTGTGCACTATAAGACATGATTGAATTGAATTAAGCTGGGCAGTTCTAGCCACTCTAGTTGTTTCAGGTTCTGGCAGTGGTGGGTTCTATAAGTGGAGCCAGTGGTGAATCTGGCAATATGGTTGTAGCTATGGGACAGTGTACCTAGTTTGGATTTGTTGAGGTTTGAGAGTACAGGTGAGGCATATAAAAGAGTAGAGAGTAGGTGTGACTGGGTGATTGCAGTCCTAGCAAGTGTGGTTAAAAATGTCTTGTTTCTATACAGTGATCCAAACTTTTTATTTATAGTTTGTATGGTTTTGTTGACCTTTAGGTCAAATTTGAGATTATTGTCTAAAATAACCCCTAGAAGTTTGGTGATTTCATCTGGGGAGATAGTGGTGCCAGTGTTAGACATGACAGAGAATGAAAGTGTGGCAGATCTATTAGTGGGGGTGAAGAGTAGAAGTTAAGTTTTATTGGGTTTCAGCAGTAAGTGTTGGTTGGGCAAGACAGTTCTCAATAGTGTTAAATGTATTTTGGGTTAGGACTTTCAGTTCGTATGGGGAGGTGGCTGAGCAGATCAGAGTAGAATCATCTGCATATTGAATACAGGTAGCTTTAGGGATAGCAGTGCGAAGGTTGTTGATAAAAATAGAGAAGATTAGTGGACCTAGTATGGAGCATTGAGGGACACCAAGTGGGAGGGGTAGCTGGCTGAAGAGTTTGCCCTGCCATAGTCCCGCCTGTGGTCTACCAGTCAGGTAGGACTGGAACCACTGGATTGCGTGCTTATTGAGGGAAATAGATTTTAGAGAAAGAATGAGAAGTTCATGGTTGACCATGTCAAAGGCTTTCAATAGGTCAAGAAAGAGGGTGGAGGATAGCCTATTGTCATTCCTGTTTTGGTTTATGGCATTAGTAAAGGAAAGGAGGGCTGAGGTGGTACTGTGGTATTGCCTGAAACCATGCTGGGAGTTGGATAGTAAGTTATTCTGTGTAAGGTATTGCTTTAGTTGCTAGTGTACACATTTCTCCATTATTTTGGCTAGTGGGGAAAGAATGGCAATGGATCTATAGTTGGATATGTCTGTAGAACTACCATCTTTATGGAGTGGGATGACATGGGATACTTTCCAGAGGGCAGAGATAGCGCTTTCTGATAAGGGTCTGTTGATAAGGATAGATATGGGATATGCAATGGCATCTGCAGCTATTTGTGGGTACTCTGCAGGGAGGAGGTCAGCAGCAAGGGTGGTAGGTTTTAGTTTTTTTATAAGTGTTTTGATAAAACTATTGGATATCGGTTGGAAGCTAAATTGGGGTGGTTAGTGGGTAAGTTAGGGGTGTGGTTTAAGTTTGTGGGGGTTAGTTGATTTGCTAGGGATTGCATTGTTTCAGTGAAAAAGTTATTATAAGCGCCAGCTATGGTCTCTGGGGAACTATAGGTGTGGTTAGCCAGGGTTGGGCTGGTAGAATGACCTGGATGAAGTAGTTGATTTAAGCCTGCCATAACTTTTAAGGGTTGTTTTGGTGTTTTTGTAGGAGATTTTGGTAGAAGCTTTTTTTATCTAGTAAAATAGATTTTTTTTGTATCATTCCTGAGTTGACGATATTTATATGGTCAGGTGGGGCTTTAGTTGTTCTCCAGCTGGCCCAGGCTTTGATTCTAGTTTTGATTTTAGATTTGGTATCTTTTGTGAGCCATGGTGCTGTGTTTGATCTAGATTTTATTGTATGTGCTAGAGCATGGGAATCAAGGATACTTGGGAATTTAGTGTTAAAGTGAGCTATAGCCTCTTCTAATGGTAGATTTTTTAGTTTTGACCAATCAACTGTTTTTAGTTCATTTAGTACTATAGCAGTGTCAAATTTTTCTTGTTTCTAAGTGTTTTATATTTGGTCTAGTGAGGGTTTCGTGCCTTATGTTTTATGATATAGGTTAGTAAATGGTCACTAAGGTCATCAGGGAGAGTGCCGACTGTGTACACTTGGGGTTGGTTATTAACTAGGATCCAGTCTAGGATACTTTCCCTGTTGGTTGGTTTGTTTATCCTAGTGTGAGAGGTTATGGTCTCTTTAAACCCAGATAAGTTTATAGGGGTGAGGGGGGATTCAGAGGACCAGGGGTGCCAGTCGATATTAAAGTCACCAAGAACTATTGTTTCTTGGGGATAGGTAGTGGATAACCATTTAAGCTTTTGCCTGGCTGAAGCATAGACAATGTTCAAGCATTTGTTCTGGTTAATCTGTAGTTTGGTTATGAGGAGTTCCGAATTATTGAATTGGGGGGGGGCTGAATGGTGTCTCTATTAACAGTTAGAGTATTTTTGTAAAGGACTGCTATTCCACTTCCTTTCCTTGTAGAATGGTCTAACCAGCGAATATTATATCCTGGAGGTAGTATCTCATTAACAGTAGTACTAGGTTTTATCCAGATTTCCGTAAGACACATAATATCTGGGGAGTGGGTTGCTAGGAGGGCATGTAGGTTGGGAATCTTATTGTTGATACTTCTAATATTTAGGTGAAATGCTTGGAAGGAACTAGTGGGAGTAGAAAGGGGTAGCTTGACTGTGGGGGTTGTGGTAGGGGAGTGAAGGTTATTGGGTGTGGGTGGGCCAGTGTTGTGATGGATGTCCCCATGTGTTATAAGGTTAGAGTGACAGGATACTCTAAGCTTTAGGAGTTTGTTTATTAGTTTATATAGTCTTTGTCTTTAGGGTTATGTTTTGTGGCTTTACAGGGGTGATATTTTGTTGAGGGTGGTAGATTCAGTATGCTGGGGTTGGTAAAGTGTTTGGTGTTATGTGTGAAGTCATGGGTGGCTGTTTGACCATTTGGATAGTGAATACCATGGTCAAGTTTTTGTTGGTAGGCAGTAAGATGGTAAAATAGAAATAGTATAGGCAGTAGGATAATTAGTATTTTTTTACTTGTTTGCATTTTGTTAGGGGGGCAGGCCAATTTTGATGGTTGAGTGTGCTAACAGGGTGTGGAAGAATGGAAGAGAAGGAAATGGGTTAAGGGGGAGGGCTGTTCAGTGATGTATGAGGCGCTGATTGGCACTTTGCATGGGGGGGGCTAAATTTAGTTTAAATGTAGCACTAGTGGGGGTGGGTGAGAATTGGGGGCAGGAAGAGGAGCGGAGCAAACTCAAAGGCAGCAAGGGTGAGTGCAGTGGGGCTAACACTGACTCCAAGTATTTCCTTAGGCTTTTGGTATGTATGGTTGTATGTTTGGCTGCATTTTGAATTTGTTTTTTGCACCAATTTATAGACTATGTTTAAGCTGTATTTTATACACTTGCAGGTTAATTTTATAGCTGCAGGGTATAATTTTCAGGGCTATGTGAAGGAGAGCAGAGTGAAATTACTATGTTCAGCTTATTATTTTAGGTATAAGAAAGACGATACTGGGGGCAAACTAGCTAATTTTAACAATATGGAGGGAGCCAAATTACTGTGGGGGACAGCCTAAAAGATGCCTTTAGATCCAGGTCAGCAGTATACAGTACGTGCTTTAAATTCTAATCTATGTTCTGTTTTTAAACATAGACAGCAACTTTAACAGTACAATTTGGTAGAACTTTTTAGCATTAGGACCCTTATTTAAGGGCTGGGAAGTTTGGTGCTGTTGACCCAGTACGGCTGAATTAAACAGTTTAAGCAGAAAGACTTTAGAAAAAGCAATAACCTTAGATAAGTTTGTTACTGAGGGTAGACCAGTGTGGCTGTCCATTTTATTTTTATTTTTTTTTTAAAATTCCCAACTGGATGCAGACCTTTTAACTGTGTGAGCCTTTCAGGGTGGGAGCTGGGAGAAGAGATAATACCTAATAATAGATATTTAGTGTTAGTTCATCAGCAGAAATAGAACTGTAGTAAAAAAAATGATTGAACAGTTTTTCATGCCAAATATAATACAGCGACTGAGAGAAAAAGCATAATTCATACATTAATAGTACATTGCACTGTACTGCCCTAAGAAATAGTTTCAAGTATTTGGTAGCTAAATAGATCAAGTAAGCAGTATATAGCATGCATAAGACGAAACTCTAATCAGGGTCACACTATTCTGCATGCAGCATCTTGTATCTTTAGCCTGAAAATAAAGCCCAAATGCTGCTACCATTGAAAAGTAGGCTGTTTGTACAGAGTCTAGGATTTAAGAAGTAGACTAAATACTGCAACAAAGTTACTCTGATCCACCAACCAGTTCACTTTGAGATATTGTTTGAGGGTTTTTTTTGAAGAGACTTTTGGAGGATTGTACGGTTATATAGTTTGGCAATGAATTCCAGGTTTTGCCAACAAAGTTGGCAAACAGGGATTCACCAGCAGAGTTATTAGATTTGTGGGTTTGGACCAGTAGTTTGTTGGCTGACCTTAGGGATATCAGGTTGCTATATGGCTTAATAATATTTATAAGTGAAGGGGATATCCTGAGGGTGGTACAGAATTTTGTGCACTATAAGAGATGATTGAATTGAATTAAGCTGGGCAGTTCTAGCCACTCTAGTTGTTTCAGGTTCTGGCAGTGGTGGGTTCTATAGGTGGAGCCAGTGGCGAATCTGGCAATATGGTTGTAGCTATGGGACAGCGTACCTAGTTTGGATTTGTTGAGGTTTGAGAGTACAGGTGAGGCATATAAAAGAGTAGAGAGTAGGTGTGACCGGGTGATTGCAGTCCTAGCAAGTGTGGTTAAAAATGTCTTGTTTCTATACAGTGATCCAAACTTTTTATTTATAGTTTGTATGGTTTTGTTGACCTTTAGGTCAAATTTGAGATTATTGTCTAAAATAACCCCTAGAAGTTTGGTGATTTCATCTGGGGAGATAGTGGTGCCAGTGTTAGACGTGACAGAGAATGAAAGTGTGGCAGATCTATTAGTGGGGGTGAAGAGTAGAAGTTAAGTTTTATTGGGTTTCAGCAGTAAGTGTTGGTTGGCAAGACAGTTCTCAATAGTGTTAAATGTATTTTGGGTTAGGATTTTCAGTTCGTATGGGGAAGTGGCTGAGCAGATCAGAGTAGAATCATCTGCATATTGAATACAGGTAGCTTTAGGGATAGCAATGCCAACGTTGTTGATAAAAGTAGAGAAGATTAGTGGACTTAGTATGGAGCATTGAGGGACACCAAGTTGGAGGGGTAGCTGGCTGAAGAGTTTGCCCTGCCATAGTCCCGCCTGTGGTCTACCAGTCAGGTAGGACTGGAACCACTGGATTGCGTGCTTATTGAGGGAAATAGATTTTAGAGAAAGAATGAGAAGTTCATGGTTGACCATGTCAAAGGCTTTCAATAAGTCAAGAAAGAGGGTGGAGGATAGCCTATTGTCATTCCTGTTTTGGTTTATGGCATTAGTAAAGGAAAGGAGGGCTGAGGTGGTACTGTGGTATGGCCTGAAACCATGGTGGGAGTTGGATAGTAAGTTATTCTGTGTAAGGTATTGCTTTAGTTGCTAGTGTACACATTTCTCCATTATTTTGGCTAGTGGGGAAAGAATGGCAATGGGTCTATAGTTGGATATCTCTGTAGAACTACCATCTTTATGGAGTGGGATGACATGGGATACCTTCCAGAGGGCAGAGATAGCGCTTTCTGATAAGGGTCTGTTGATTAGGATAGATATGGGATATGCAATGGCATCTGCAGCTATTTGTGGGTGCTCTGCAGGGAGGAGGTCAGCAGCAAGGGTGGTAGGTTTTAATTTGTTTATAAGTGTTTTGATAAAACTATTGGATATCAGTTGGAAACTAAATTGGGGTGGTTAGTGGGTAAATTAGTGGTGTGGTTTAAGTTTGTGGGGGTTGGTTGATTGGGTAGGGATTGCACTGTTTCAGTGAAAAAGTTATTATAAGCACCAGCTATGGTCTCTGGGGAACTATAGGTGTAGTTAGCCAGGGTTGGGCTGGTAGAATGACCTGGATGGAGTAGTTGATTTAAGCCTGCCATAACTTTTAAGGGTTGTTTTGGTGTTTTTGTAGGAGATTTTGGTAGAAGCTTTTTTTATCTAGTAAAATAGATTTTTTTTGTATCATTCCTGAGTTGACGATATTTATATGGTCAGGTGGGGCTTGTTCTCCAGCTGGCCTAGGCTTTGATTCTAGTTTTGATTTTAGATTTGGTATCTTTTGTGAGCCATGGTGCTGTGTGTGTTTGATCTAGATTTTATTGTACATGCTGGAGCATGGGAATCAAGGATACTTAGGAATTTAGTGTTAAAGTGAGCTATAGCCTCTTCTAATGGTAGATTTTTTAGTTTTGACCAATCAACTGCTTTTAGTTCATTTAGGAATATAGCAGTGTCAAATTTTTCTTGTTTCTAAGTGTTTTATATTTGGTCTAGTGAGGGTTTCATGCCTTATGTTTTATGATATAGGTTAGTAAATGGTCGCTAAGGTCATCAGGGAGAGTGCCGACTGTGTACACTTGGGGTTGGTTATTAACTAGGATCCAGTCTAGGATACTTTCCCTGTTGGTTGGTTTGTTTATCCTAGTGTGAGAGGTTATGGTCTGTTTAAACCCAGATAAGTTTATAGGGGTGAGGGGGGATTCAGAGGACCAGGGGTGCCAGTCGATATTAAAGTCACCAAGAACTATTGTTTCTTGGGGATAGGTAGTGGATAACCATTTAAGCTGTTGCCTGGCTGAAGCACAGACAATGTTCAAGCATTTGTTCTGGTTAATCTGTAGTTTGGTTATGAGGAGTTCTGAATTATTAAATTGGGGGGCGGGGTGAATGGTGTCTCTATTAACAGTTAGAGTATTTTTGTAAAGGACTGCTATTCCACTTCCTTTCCTTGTAGTATGGTCTAACCAGCGAATATTATATCCTGGAGGTAGTATCTCATTAACAGTAGTACTAGGTTTTATCCAGGTTTCCGTAAGACACATAATATCTGGGGAGTGGGTTGCTAGGAGGGCATGTAGGTTGGGAATCTTATTGTTGATACTTCTAATATTTAGGTGAAATGCTTGGAAGGAACTAGTGGGAGTAGAAAGGGGTAGCTTGACTGTGGGGGTTGTGGTAGGGGAGTGAAGGTTATTGGGTGTGGGTGGGCCAGTGTTGTGATGGATGTCCCCATGTGTTATAAGGTTAGAGTGACAGGATACTCTAAGCTTTAGGAGTTTGTTTATTAGTTTATATAGTCTTTGTCTTTAGGGTTATGTTTTGTGGCTTTACAGGGGTGATATTTTGTTGAGGGTGGTAGATTCAGTATGCTGGGGTTGGTAAAGTGTTTGATGTTATGTGTGAAGTCATGGGTGGCTGTTTGACCATTTGGGTAGTGAATACCATGGTCAAGTTTTTGTTGGTAGGCAGTAAGATGGTAAAATAGAAATAGTATAGGCAGTAGGATAATTAGTATTTTTTTACTTGTTTGCATTTTGTTAGGGGGGCAGGCCAATTTTGATGGTTGAGTGTGCTAACAGGGTGTGGAAGAATGGAAGAGAAGGAAATGGGTTAAGGGGGAGGGCTGTTCAGTGATGTATGAGGCGCTGATTGGCACTTAGCATGAGGGGGGGCTAAATTTAGTTTAAATGTAGCACTAGTGGGGGTGGGTGGAAATTGGGGGCAGGAAGTGGAGCGGAGCAAACTCAAGGGCAGCAAGGGTGAGTGCAGTGGGGCTAACACTGACTCTAAGTATTTCCTTAGGCTTTTGGTATGTATGGTTGTATGTTTGGCTGCATTTTTAATTTGTTTTTTGCACCAATTTATAGACTATGTTTAAGCTGTATTTTATACACTTGCAGGTTAATTTTATAGCTGCAGGGTATAATTTTCAGGGCTAACTGAGGGAGAGCAGATTGAAATTACTATGTTCAGCGTATTATTTTAGGTATAAGAAAGAAGATACTGGGGGCAAACTAGCTAATTTTAACAATATGGAGGGAGCCAAATTACTGTGGGGGACAGCCTAAAAGGTGCCTTTAGATCCAGGTCAGCAGTATACAGTACTTGCTTTAAATTCTAATCTATGTTCTGTTTTTAAACATAGACAGCAACTTTAACAGTACAATTTGGTAGAACTTTTTAGCATTAGGACCCTTATTTAAGGGCTGGGAAGTTTGGTGCTGTTGACCCAGTACGGCTGAATTAAACAGTTTAAGCAGAAAGACTTTAGAAAAAGCAATAACCTTAGATAAGTTTGTTACTGAGGGTAGACCAGTGTGGCTGTCCATTTTATTTTTCTTTTTTTTAAATTCCCAACTGGATGCAGACCTTTTAACTGTGTGAGCCTTTCAGGGTGGGAGCTGTGAGAAGAGATAATACCTAATAATAGATATTTAGTGTTAGTTCATCAGCAGAAATAGAACTGTAGTAAAAAAAATGATTGAACAGTGTTTCATGCCAAATATAATACAGCGACTGAGAGAAAAAGCATAATTCATACATTAATAGTACATTGCACTGTACTGCCCTAAGAAATAGTTTCAAGTATTTGGTAGCTAAATAGAACAAGTAAGCAGTATATAGCATGCATAAGACGAAACGCTAATCAGGGTCACACTATTCTGCATGCAGCATCTTGTATCTTTAGCCTGAAAATAAAGCCCAAATGCTGCTACCATTGAAAAGTAGGCTGTTTGTACAGAGTCTAGGATTTAAGAAGTAGACTAAATACTGCAACAAAGTTACTCTGATCCACCAACAATCACTTCAGTTTAGCAGCAGCAATAAAGCACAAAATCAGTTACCCAAACCATTCATCAGCCTCATGTATTAATGCACTTTTAAGTATTCAGAGTCAGCATAACATTTTTCTTTTTATTAAATCTACAGTTGTATTTAGTCAAAGAGTCAGTAAAACAAAATTGCATACCAAGTTTACAGCAGGACAGCCGTCTGGGTCGGAGCACTGGGGAGTTTGAAAAATGGAGGTTAATTGAGGTAGTGAAGTAACCTTGGATTGTTAACAAGACAGGGGGAGGGGTACATGTAAGAAGCCTGTGATTAAAGTAAGAGGCTTTTTTCTTGCTTTTGTACTTGCTTTAAATTCTAATCTATGAAGAATGATTACAAACACAGAAACTATGGGGAGGAAAGATAATCTAGAATTTGGGAAACAAGATGTTCTGGAATAGCCGTATTCTGTAGAAAATACAGCAAAGATATGTGATGTAACTTTAGCAAAAAAATTTGAAGATTAACCATTGTAGACTTAAAATGGAAAAAAAAAACAAATACAGATTTATTGCATTAAATGCTTATGCTAATTGTAAAGAAAGGGAAAGCTTATTTTATCAGGTTTTGGTCTATGCAGTGATAAATATGAATATTATAATAACAGGAGACTTTGTAAAAAGAAAGGAAATGATATAAGAAAAATGTTAGAAGTTAAAAGATGTGGTAAGTTAAAACTTTGGGATAAAAATTCATGGACATACCAAAGGGGTATGTCTAGAACTGAACTAGATTATTTTATAGTATCAGAATGTTTAGTTACATGAGAATTGAAGGTAGTTGAAACAGGATTTTCTGATCATCTTGCAATATGACTAGAGATAAAGGAAAAACAAGGAATATATAAAAACAGGAAAATGAATACAACAGATAAACGAGAAAGCATGGAATGAAGAAGGAAAGAGATTTGTAGTACAGTTATTGAAATATCGGTTTACTATGGTAAGGTCGAAGTGGGTTCGGTCGAACCCATTTCAGTGGAAGTCTGGAGGATGAATGGCGACAATTTCAAACCTGATATTGTGGAAGTACGAATCTCACCCATATCTCAACCCATGTTAAAACCCGTTCTAAAGTTGAAGTAGAGTAGTATTTCGACAATGTTGGAATTCAACATTGCCATTTTCGCAGACAATGGGTCAATGATCCCATCATTCAATGAGGTCCAGTTCGAACTTACCATAGTAAACCAAAATATCATATTATAATCAGAACATTTTATAAAAACTGGTCTGAATGGTGGATGATATTGAAGGATAAATATACATTTTTTATAGTGGTAATGTGATGTAGTAAAAGTGGAGAAAGAAAATATAGAAGAATATATAATGATGCATTGGAGGATTTAAAATATAATGATAGAAAATACTTTGACAAAGAAAATTAATTATACAAAAGAAATCAATAAAAATACAACACTTGTTATATAAGCAAAGATATTTTAACAAGGAAAAAGAGAAGAAGTATTGCATCATTTAAGCAAATTAGTAAAGGAAGATGGTAGTGTAATAAGAGAATAAAAATGTAAAAGATGAAATAGAAATAACTCAGGAATAGATTAGGAATAGTGTAGTACAATATGTCTAAGAACTGCTTAAAGAAAAAAGAAGGTAGTGGAAAAACATGGAAAATAAAAAAGTTCACTGAAAAAGAGAATTAAGAATTGGAAAAGTAGATTTCTTTAAAGGAGCTTGATAAAGTATTAGGACAAGTAAATATACCCCGGGATATAATCAAATCCACAGTGTAGAGCCCACACAGAATGTTTCCATGTCCGTGTACACTGTTCCCCCTCAGCAGCATGCCATGCATATTAATCATGGCGCATTGTTGAGCGAGATCCATGAAACATGGTTATTGAGTCAGTGTAGGGAGTGCAGTGCTAACTGTATCTGCAGATACTCCCTGCACTGTCCAATTGTATTATTCCATTGTTATTTTTTCTTTTTTTTTTTAAAAAGCATGCTTGAGTGGCACAGAGGGCAACAATGCTAAGTGGCACTGAGACACCTGCCGGACGTCTAAAATAGAAACTGGATGCATTTAATTATTTAGTTAAATGTCATGTTTAAGCTTAGATGAGTGGGTTTGCATGGCATGGTGCTCAGCAGTGCTTATAGGTAGCTCAGAGGTTATGTACATCCTCATAGCTAAATGGGTAGAGGTACAGACTCATGAGCAGTAGGTGCAGGCTTTGAATACATGGAAGGGAAAATAAGCATTATTTTTAAAATACAAATTATGCTAGTTATTTTAAAATTCTGGCTCTCTGCACTCTGTTTAGTTCTGCTTAGACCTGCTAAGACCTAAGTACCACATAAACACAATAATGGCTGAAAAGATGTATGCACTGCTCAGCTCTGCTTGGCTGGTTTGCTCACTGCTAAGCACTGTTAAGCATACAGGTCTTCAAGTTTTCACACTGCTCAGCTCAGCTGTGCTGGTTTGTGCACTGCTAAGCAACATGCCACATTTTAAATGTTGCCCAATGGTGTGTAAGGATTGGAAAACAGGCTATATTAAACCCAATAGGTGGGAATACAGCAAACTCCATTGGAGTTCTGTCTCCGAAGGATACTATGGCAGGCATTGGTAAGGGTTCGCACTTTCAGGTGCAGCATTGGAGCATTCTGGATTCCACGGTGATGGTTCATAGGTTCATAGGTTCATAGGTTCATACTAGGCTATCTACCCTAGGCATTTATAAGCCTAGCCAGAATGTGTTTGGCTCACCCATTTTAAATTAATTTTGCTATGCCCTTTTTCGAGGTTAGTATACTGTGCCTCTGTCTAACAGTGACACAGAAGTGATATCAAGATTCCTCTTGAGAGAGTCAATGAGGACTCTGCCTAACCTGGACTGGGATTTTATTCCAGAGTGAAGGGAGCCTCTGGGTTATGAATCTGTCCCTCCAGCATGTCCTATTTATTTCAGTGCTGAGGTTCAAGTCGATTTTCTGAGGTGCAGCATGTCCATTAATTCGGGTTGGACACAGGCACAGATCGCCCCTGAACAGGCAGTATGCCACTGAGTAGAGCTGGAGTTTCTTTAACCGGGCAGCATATGGCATCTGTTTGAGCCCTTTGATCCTCTTGGTGAGGTACTTTGGGGTCTTTCAGTTGCTGCAGGTGTCTATTATGGGCCTGATGAGGGATGAGTGATCTAGATGTGAATCCCTTCATGATTAGGTGGGCTATATAAAATGTTTTTTAACCACTTTTGGCCCGTGGTTGTCAAATGAAAGACTGCTATCAACTTGGGTCCCCAGGTTTACCACCTATGTGGTAAGAGGCCATGGCTCTGGCACCAGTTGTCTGTCATCTGCTTCCGTGTTGGCCTGTAAGAGGTCCCAGGACTGAGCCTTGTGGGACGCCACTTGTAACTGGTATGGAGTCTGACATGGCTCCAGCAATTCTAACCATGTGGGTTCTGTCCTTGAGCCAGTTCGCAACCCATCTAGTGACATAGGGGTTTATAAGATAAAAGATAATCCACAGACAGGAAGAACTGAACCAAAAAGCACAAAGTGCAGCTTTATTGAACAACAAACAGGTCAATAAATCAAGCGCTTTCACCAGGCAAATACCTGGCTTTCTCAAGATAAAAAGTAGTGTGACTGAAAAGTTTAAATACTTAAGCATCTGATCACATGGTACTTAATTAGTTCAACAAACATCCACTTAAGAAGGCAGTTAATTTGAGTGAAAAGTATGCATATGAAAATGCAGAATAAAAGTTCAAATAGTGAAAACACTAAAATCATTTAAAATTATTTAAAAATCATTTAAAAATGATGTACAAATGTGTGCATAAAAATCACAAATGTGTAAGATAAAAGACATTCACTAATTGTAACAAGAAAATCATAGCCTAGCCCTTCTCAGCTTTAGTACACTGGATATATTAATGGCCTCAATGAGACCTTTGCAGCATTAAGTCTAAGCTGCCATAAAAGTTCTTTATATTCAAGGCGGGCTTCCCAGTCACCTCCTCTGGCATCCTGGGTCACCTGTTCAAGAACCATAAACTTAAGTTTCATGTTAGGGCAAGAAGCAAGATGTTTAAAAAGCATTAGTGTCCTTCTTTTTGTAATGTCATATTGATGTTCATAAATTCAAACTGCAACATTCTGTGCATAATCCTAATACACCACCCCCTTGCTCCACAGTTGTAATATCAGTCAAAATCTAAATTTTCTAGATGGAAGATAAAAAGAACTATCATTCATGATAAAGGAACACTGCTTGCATGCCCCACATTTATAGGTACCAAGTTTAGGGGAACAATGCCTTGAATCTAATAGATGCTTTCTTTCAAATAACCCTTTTAGGCTCAACTTCTTCAAGAAAATATTCATCAGTGCTAGACATCTTAGATGCACGAATGAATTGCCCCTAACCAAGCCCTTCTAAATGGGTGACCACTGTCAAAATGAAGGTATGCTTAAAGGTGTGATTACAGTAGTCCTTCTGTATTGATATATCCAGGTAGTTCAGTGCGTCCTTACTAACATAGTTGCTCAGGGTTCCTTTCCACAATAGGCAGATGTCATCAAGGTATCGCTTATAATGGACTATGTATTGTACCCAATGTGTGGAAAATATAAAATTGTTCTCCCAGTAATGCAAAACTATTTTTCTGTTTAAACAGTTCTCCATTGAAAAAAGAAAATTCATAAACTCAACAATTAAGCTGATTGTGTTGGAACTAAGGCCGGATTCAGAGGCCAAATCTTCATTAAACCACTCTAATCCAATAGAGTGTGGGATGCTGGGGAACAATTCTACAATATCAATGGTTGTCATAAGTAAATCAGGATGAAATAACCTAATTTCTAAACCCTTGAGAAAATCCCAAGAATCCTTGCATACATGCTGTAGCGTAGAAGAGAATTTCTTTGTAATGTGGTCAATAAACTTGCTCAACGGTTCAGTGATACCTCGAACCCCCGAGACAATAGGTCTAAATCTCATGGGGTCTAAACCTTTATGGGTTTTGGGTATTCCAAAAATTACCAGGGTCCAAGGTTTATTGATGTGTAAATAGTTGTATAACCTTTCATTAATAACTCCCTGTAATAGGTGGTCCGATAACAAAAAATTGATCTTGGAATAGGCTAAATTTAACTTGTTCCTAGAAATCAATTCATACTGCTCAGGATCCTGCAACATGTTGTGGAGGTAGGTGTCATATGCAAAATTATACATCAGGACCACCCCCCCCCTCCCTTGTCGGGTTTCATCACCCTAACACCGTCCTGAATAAGGGACTTAATTAAATGCTGTGACTTAGAGTCCAAATTATTAGATGGGGAATGTGTTCTGCTAAAACACTGCTTTCTTAAATCCATTTCCACCACCTCCTCAAAAACCTTAAGAGAGGGGTGTAGAGGGGGATTGTAAGTACTAGCCCTTGCTAGCTCTTCTTTTGTGTGTGGTTGTCCCTTAAATTGTAATGCTAGATTTAAATGTCTGACAAATAACTTTAAATCCACTAAAGCATCAGTCAACTTTAAGGGGCGTAGTGGAACAAACTTGAAACCCTTAGTAAAAAGCTCAAAATAATCTGAAGTTATTACTAAATCAGTAAAATTAAATATAGTAAAATTATCTTTTTTTATTATAGTGTACTTGTTGTCAGATGATTCAAGTAGTAAGTCAGAAGGTTCAGATCCTAGCATATTACCTATCTGTGCTCCCTGTTCCATCCTTGCTGCTGGTTTATATTTAAGCTGGTGAGCTTATCTATAATGCCCGAGTGGGGTATTGTATCGAAGGCTTTTGCGAGGTCCAGGTAGGCTGTGTGGACCACCTTCCCCTCATCAATGGCCTTGGTGACTGTTTCAAAGAAATCAACCAGGTTTAAGAGGCAGGATCTGCCCTTAACAAAGCCGAACTGGGTAGGATCCAGTGTCTGTAGGTCCCCAATATCTTTATTCATGAGGTCCATGATGACCCTTTCCATAGCTTTGCAGACCAAGCTAGTCAGGCTTATGGGGCGATAGTTTCCAGGATCTGTTGAGGCACCACCTTTGTGGAGAGGGACCACTGTTGCTGTACGCCACTCTTTGGGTACATATCCTGTAGTAAGGCTGAGATTGAACAGTAGTTTTATGTTTGGGTTTAGCTCTTCTTGGAGTTCATGTAGGACACACCCTGGGACACCGTCTGGTCCCATTGATGCTGTGATTTTTGCTTTGGAGAGGGCGGCTCTTACCTGAGCATCTGAGATGTCAGGGGGGCAGCACTCTGCTGGGATAGATATTTGCCCTTTTGGTGGGGAGGGGGGGAGAAGTTTGCGCTGGACTCCTAGTAAAAACACATGATGACTGGCTGCTTCAAGGAGGTTTCCAGGGCTTGGAATGTAAGGTGAAGGCCTGAAACTGGCTGGAAAAGGAACTCACCAGTGCTACTGGTATCTTCTGCACAGGTGAACAGTGTCATCACCACCATGATGACCTGAAGAGACGAAATGGGGATTCCTTGTTCACTTGGGTCCAAGAAGCTTGGACAGGGAATGCCTCACAAGTATGTAAGTACTTTTCATCTGTTTCACCAATATTTAATCTGAATGTCTGCTATGCTAGTATGTATAATGGTGTGCTTCTCTCCCAACAGCTGCAGAGGAGAGGGCTTGCAACATGGAAGTGCATGCTGGGCACTTGGCCAGGTTGCACCGTGAATGTGGTGAGTGCAGATGTACTATGCTAACGGTAGTGAAATAAGCAAGAAAGAGTAAAGAATTAACTGCAATAAAGTATATACAGTATAGTTTGTATCGCAATAAATGTGGACTTAGAGGTGTAGTGCAATAAATGAATAATGCCAACTGTAGTGCAACGAAATCATGAAACAATACCATTGACTGCATTAAAGTATATATAATAAAGTATGTAGTGCAATAACTGTGGAAGTAGATCTGTATTGCAAGACCTGAATAATGACAACCTTTGTCCAATAAAAGCTCGAAACAATACCAGAAACTGCATTAAAGTATATACAGTAAAGTCTGTAGTGCAATAAGTGTGGAATTAGAGCTGTTTTTCAAGAAATGAATAATGCCAAATGTTTTGCAATAACACATGAACCAATGCCACTAATAACAAGGTAAATTGTGTACATTAGGACAGTCTTGTTTTGACCACTGCAGTACAACTGTATCCATTCAGGCTGAAAGGCAACGTACTGCAGTCAAGTATAACACTGTAATAGCTGTAGAATGCAAATGTAATGGCTGACAAATGTATTGTTTAACACATACAGTATCATTCAAGGCTGTTTCTAGGCCAGTATTGTTCACATAATGCTCTGTCATCCACAAACAGCATGTAATCAAGATATATGGGTGAGGTATTCCACTATGATCTGACATTGTTTGCTGACTTCACAGATATTTCAAACCAATAACAATATGCTGTGTACACCTGCATTCTATATACTAATGTATAGTTTACCTACTGTCTCTGTCATACTTGTGTGTTCTACTGTCACTGCAGTCTAGTATAAAATGGTAGTACTACTACCAGGTCATATATTGGTTCCAGGTAAGCTCTAGGCAAATATCAGTCAATCAGTAATCAACAGTGACTCAGTAGCTCAGTTTGCTAAATGCTCCGTCTGCAGTATATTTTCCCACACACAAACCAGGGTCTGAATCCAGTGCTATGCAGCACCATATATTGCAGTATCAATCACATAATGTTTACAGATTTTCTCTCCACAGGAACTACAGGTAAATGGGTGAGGTAGCCCATATTAGGAAAACATAATTGTGTGTTTAGATGTCACAGACTGTTAGAATCATTAGCAAGAATGTGAAAAGAGATAAATATAATAATAATAATAATAATAATAATGATAACATAAAATGAAATAAAATGTGTACTGTTGGTATGGCTGTACACCTGGAGTGTCTGTTAAAAGTTGCTGCAGCCATTTCGTACATTCCATGCAGACATCCTCTGCAGTCACTGCTACTGGGTTCTACTCGATGCCTGCCAAGCAAAGCATGATAGTTGTTTAGTTTATGTACTGAACACATACATGTCTCTCAAGTGTCACGTTGTCATGTAATGTAGTTAGTAGTGCATAATCCATCCATTATAGGTTTACCATCAAAATGATAACCTAAATTGCAAAGTATCACTACATCAGCACGGTACAGCTTAGTAGTTATATAGGCCCACCTGATGTGCAGGTGTTCTGTGTACACACAGTTGTTACTGCTTGGCCCATACTATCCCACGCAAATAGCTTGAGAGGTATGTACATGCCAGAGCAGCTATAGGGGACTTGCACACATAAAAAAAAGACAGAACCATACAGTAGATAGTAGTACTGTTGTCAAGCAAATAACCTATAATGGTACTAATGGACTGTTTTTCTCTCTCTCCCCACTCCTTATCTTCATTTGTTTATTACTGTTATCTATCGGTTATGGTTTTCTATTAATTTATTTACTATTTATTTTATTTTTATTTTGCATTTGTTGACCGGGTTTGTTCGACTGGGCTGAGTGGCCCTTTTTCAGCAGAGACCTGGGGAGAAAAGATCTACAGTAGAATACAATTATTAAACAGAGGAAATTAGACAATAAGCAAACTCATTAACCATATGTTGTTAAATTAACTGTAGTTTGGGGCATGTTCATAGGTTCATAGGTTCATACTAGGCTATCTGCTTGAGGGCATTTACAAGCCCCCTAGCATAGTTTTTTGTTACCCACCTTTAGTAGTTTGAAAAAATGCCCATATTTTTATTTGCTCTGTCCTCTGTCGGAAAGCAGTGACACTGACCCTGGGGTGTATCGTGATCTCTATCTATCCACGGTCAAGATTGAAAAAGAAACCCAGCCAGGCTGCCTGCCTGCTACACTATTTGTTCCACAGCATCACAGGTCTTTGGGTGTTGATCTTTCCTATCTAATTCTCTATCCGGCCCTATATTAATAACCGTGTTAAGTAGTCTCCCGCGCCTTGTATTTCTAGATTTTTTGAGATGAAGCATGTTGTTCATCTATCTTGGGTTTGTTTGGCATGTTGTTGTATGCACACAGGTCACCTCTGAAGCATGTAGCAACTGAATATAGCTGCAGTTCTTCAGTCGGGCACATAAAGACAGATTTTCAGGACCTTTTTCCTTTTGCTTTTGAACTTTGTGGCCTCCTCAGCTGCCAAGCGTCGGGTCAGGACCAGATCCGAATGGGGCATTGTGGGCAACCACTCATTCTGATGAGAGTTTATGAGAGGAGATCATGACTCCCTGATCTAGATGAATCCCTTCCGATGATGGGCGCTTGAGTAGTGTTCCCAGTCTATATTGGGGTAGTTGAGTCTAGTATGATGGTATGAGGAACATTTATCCCTCCTTATCCCCTTTATAGGAAGGCCATGTGAGGTTCCTGAGTTTGCAGGGTGGCCTGTAACATGCTAACAAAATACAAGAGCAGTCTTGCCCTTGCCTAATGGATGGTTTTATGTATACTCCCCACCTTTCTTGGTATTGTCCGATGGGGCGGGGCATGATGCGGATATAAAAGGCTGATGTGCTGGGGTGCTCTCAGAAGCCTTGAACCGGTTTCTGTCTGTCACACACATAAGAATGTTTCCTGTTCTCCAGACCGGCCTCGAGGTCGTGCATCTTATCTTTAGGTTAAGACGCCATTGAGCAGCATTACCCTTAGTTTTTTTTTTTTGTTGTGTGTTCTAGGGTAGGTTTTTTTAGAATTTGAGCCTTAAAAAAAAGCCTATGGGGAATCAAGAGCCTTTCCAAAACAAAATCGACACAGAACAGGACAGGGTGAAGCCATCCCAGCATGCATATCATCAGCGTCAATCCCAGGCATCCAGACATTGAACCCTTTGAATCCCACCCAGAGATTGTTCTCACTGTTAAAGCTGATGTTAAAGCTATCTCTCATTCTTGGTGAAGGTATGAAGGTAGTATAGGTCTGCTCAAATACAAATACAGGTCAGGGTTACATATCACTAGAGCTCCTCTATGTCTCTGTCCATGTAGTCCATGGTACATCTCAGGTCGCCAGACCAACAAGTAATGTCGATTGAGTCAGCATTCTTGTACTTGAGACCTGACCTGAGTAGAGGCTGCGTTGCATGTGGTGGTGGATTCAGGCTTTCCATGACAGAGTACTTACTGCTTTTTTTCCTTACTCCAGGATGTCAGTGTGATGTCAGTGTGAGTCACCAATGACACCATGATCCAGTGTATCTGGCAGCTGTGTTGGCTGGGACTGCAGGACCTCTGACTGTGTGGTGTGTGGTCTGCAGGTGTTGTGTTAGCTGTTGTAGTTGTTTGGTGTCTGCTTGTGTGGGTTCTGCTGTTTTTTGAGATTTGGATCAGAGCTCCTTGCATGTCTGTGTGTGTATTTGTGTATTGATTTTGTGCTGTTAATGTGTATTATTATTGTTATGTATTATAACGGCTGCATATTAACATATGTTGCTTAATTACCTATTTTGTTGGCCTTATGCCGTAACTGTTACCTGCCTGCTGTTAACATACTGACTGTTCTGCCATTTATTGTTTTGTTTCACATAATATGCATTGATATGTAATTGGGTTATTTCCACTGTTCTAGCATGCTGTTATTATTATGTTTTGTTCATAACCAATCTATACTTATTTCTATACGTCCATCACCACAGCACATCAAGGTAGGCTGGTTTCCAGTGATCCACCTACCTTGCCTCAACTGGCAGTGGCACTGGGTCATAGCTCATCTGAGACCCAGGCTGGTGGTGTCCCCTCCACTGCCCCTGCATCACCTGCAGCATTGTGTACCCCCTGGGGGCAGTGGCAGAAGGGCTGCAGTCACCCAAGAGCAACTGCCAATCATGCAGTGAAGGATCATTCATTGGACCTATAAACATTGCCTTCACCAGATTGAGGGCACACTGGCCAACCTGGTGGGCCAGGCTGGCCCTGGCACCCAGCCTCCAGCACATCCACCTTCAGGGCAGTGAAGGAGCAGTGTTGAATGCCCATGGGTGGGGATGTTAGCCATTCAGCTGCCATCTGAAGGCACATGTGACTTCGATTCCACAACACCATCCTCATCCAAGGTGTTTACCCCCCCATGTGTTACACACTGCCTGTGTCTGCTGTCTTGTCTGTCTTCTATTGCATGCTCACCTACCCAACTTACCTCCCCACATGTACCTATATCCCTTTCCCAGCATTCCACTCTCTGCTTAAACAAAAAATGGGCACCTTTCCCACAAAAAATATTGCCCCATACATAGCTCTCCATTTCACACGTGTCCACTGGATACAACTAATTTGGTTTAATTGGCTTGACAACACATTTATGTTGTCCTCATCCCTCTCTCTGGAGTTTGAAAGTCCAAATTCATCAACAAAAACCTGCCAAAATGCAGAGCTGTTGCTGTACAAGAAATGGATAGCTTTGGTTCTTTCTTACACCCTTCCTGCACATCCATACTTGCCTTTCACTATGTTTTTCCCCCTGCTTGTCCCCATTTCACCACTTTCCTATCACCCCTTTTTTTCTTTTCTTTATATTTTTTTTAGCACGGATTTGCACAGAGCTGCGAGGAGTGGCATGGTGTGCCTTTGCTTAGCTCAGCTTAAATAGAGCTTTAATGCTTAAATGTGTTCATAACATTGTCAGACATGTATAAAATAAACAACTCTACCATGTTTTGAACTGGAGCCCATCACACCTACAGCACACTGCATTAACCTGCCACTCCATGCAGATCTTCATTAAAACATGTGTTTTCATCAAAACATAGTGATTGCCACTTACAGTCATTAGGCGTGTCTCAGCGGAGCTCTGCACTGTGCTGCAATGAGCAAACTGGAATAAAAACTGATGGGAAAAATGGGAGTGTACCTTGAACTCTGCTGCAATAATATGCAATAATACACCACTAGACAGCCAAAGACATAATAATGGATGTAAGTGAGGCCTGTGATAGCAGGTAAATATGCCAATTTATCAGCAACCTGTAGAAACACACCTGCTAAGACATCAGTGGCAAAGTACATGTTCAACTGGGACCCTGGTGCAGAAATACAGCCATAGAAAGCCATGCACATACTGATGGATGCAGACAATGTGTGTCACAGCCTGTATGTCTGCACATATACCTTGCAAATACAAATGCTGTGGCAGTAGCTCAGTCTGTTAACTGCCTTGCAGGCAGTATATTTTGCCACACACAGTCCTGGGTTCAAATCCAGTTTTGTGTTGCTGTTCAATTACATTATTGTGAAGACAGCAATCAATAACTGAGTCATGCAGTCTTTATCTGCATAGGTTACTGCTAATTAATGAAATGCTATCCAGTTTTGCAAGTCAAAGGCTTGCAAGTAAGGGCACACTGCAAATATCTGTATAGCCTAACTATATGTCACCTGCTACTCTGTTATTGGCACTGTTGCATAACAGACGTGCCTTAATCACATGCCTCGATTGGACTGTAAAGGGTATCCTTACCCTGGTTCTGCCGTAATGACAAGGCTGCCACAGCTGCCACTGTTACACATACAGCTTGTTGTCCTCCAAAGTGTTCACATTCCCCTCTGTGTTAAAGGCTGCAGCAGCAGCTGCAGCATGTAGCAGATACAGCTGTATGTACAGGTAGCTGCTACAGACCTAACACACCTCCCAACCCCCGGAACATGGAATCCGGACACAGCCATATGTAATGGGGGGACAAAGGCCCAGAGATAGGGACAGGTTTAACAGTTTTCTCCTACAAAGATAGTTAAGTCAATTGAATAACAGCTATTACATTAGCATGCATACTCTGATGGGTAAGAAGTCTGTGTGTCTTTCATTACTGACCTCAACCCACAATGTTTGCCAATGAACTGCCAGATGACCACAATATCATGGGAAACTGACCACACATATGAGGCAAAATTGTGGATATACTGTATAAATCTCTACAGTTGACAGTTATGGTACCTACCCTCTGCGATGCTGTAGCCTCCACACCTCAGTAATGTCTATCTTAACAAGTAAGAAAGGGTCCAAGTCTACATAAAGGCCTTATATATTGCACTGTGGTGGCATGTCATTGGTTAATGATAGTGCACTTCAGCTGTTTTGGCTGCAGACAGCAAAGCTGAGCCACAGATTGGTGCAGAGACAATTACATGCTAATGAGCAATACCCTAAAACGACAAGCAGCTGATTATGGGGAACAGGTCTGTATGAGACTTAACTCACACAAAGAGTGTATTTTCTAAAGATTACTGGAAGGAAACTTCAACAAAGGAGTACTGCACTCCACCAGGTATGTAATAGATTTCTCCATATAACAGGATGCAGATGAGAGGCTGGGGATATGGGATATATGGATTACATTAGTAAGCCTGTCTTAAATCTATGGGGATGGCATGTCATTGATACTCTGCTGTCCTACACCTGCAGGCATGCCTCTCAACTGTCCCTGATTTACATTCACATCTTAGCTCTGACCCTGTTAATCCCTCCTACAATGGTTGGCTCTTGTAGGAAAGCAAGTGAATTATATGTATTGCATGGTGACAAATGTCAAACAATGTACAGTATTTCACTTCCTCTCATTTTGTGAATGTCTGACATAAATAGTTGTGACATTTTAAAAGTGTCCCTGAATGTCCCTGATGTACTCTGGCTAAGTCCCTGATTCTGTTGACATTTCTCTGTGCTTGGTTAAGATTTATGCCTAACATAACTGTCAACGTCTTACAGCAAGAAATCTGGACAAAGCCATGAGTAGTGGAGGGACAAAGGCCCAAAAGTAGGGACACTGTTTAAAGATTGCTTGTACAAAGTAAGAAAGTGAATAGAATAACAGATATTACAGTAGCATAACTGTATTCTGAAGGGTATGACATCTGATACTCAGATTCTGCCTTTTATTTTCTGACATCAGTCATCAATGACAGGCCAACCATTCATCAGACATCCACAGTTTTGTGTGAAAATGACCAAAACTATGAAGCAAACAGCTTGACATTCCGCAAACATCTGTCTATTTGAGAGGTATGATATCTACAGGGAGCATATACTACAGCAGGTTTGCATTGTTTTCTGTCATTGTGGCACACTAGACCCATACAGTGGTGGTAATAGCATACTGCTATTTGTCTGGCAGTAGCCGTATGACATATTAGTGAGAGTTTGCCCATAGGGGACACACCACAGTAGACTGCAGCCCTGGGTGTAGGAACATACAGCATAATCTATCACAGCAGACAGGGACATACCCTACTATTGCTACTATCTTGGTGGAATCCACACACAAAGTGTGTTTCCAGACTGTGGGGTATGACATGTGAGGGAGCAGTGGATAGTGCAGACCATTATAGGCATGCTGGATCTGTACATAGTGGATGTCCATGTATCTGGCTCTGTAATGTGTTCCCCTTTTGTTGTCTTTCAGGAACCATGTACCACAGAAGACATGTCCCCTTCTCAGATGCAGAGAATGAGATAATAGTGGATGGACTCAGACAGCACCATCAGATCTTGCTGTTCAGGGGGAGGCACAATCGTGAACAGCGGGCAGCTCTGTAGGGAGACCTTGCGCAGGATGACAATGAGATTGGCCAGCAGGACATGACCTATGAGCAGGCCCAAGACCGGGCCACAGACATGGTGAATGCTGCATAACAAAGGCCAGCTGATGTTGCCAGGTATCATGCCAACACCAGTAGAGGGCCCGCAATGGAACAACCACTCTCAGCCACAGAGGAATTCATGGCAAACCTAGGAGCACACAACAGCTCCCAGGCATCCATCACACCATACTTTGTGGTGGTGGGTGCCACAGTGTGCATAGCAGGGGATGGTCCAGGTAAACTTACTGTGTTCACCAGTCTAATACTGTATCAGTCATTGTGGCAGGCTGTACATACCTCTATATGTGTGTCAGGTCTATCTGCATTGGGGGGGGGGGGGTTGGGGTTTAAGCTGAATGTCAACAATACAGCCAGTAACACAGTAGCTACTGTACATGTGTTTATATGCACATATTACCTTGTAGTGATGCAACATTTGGTGGTGCTGACAATACTTCTCCCTCACCTTTTCATAGGTCCATTTGGTGTGCCCAAGTCTGTGGTGCTGTACCTGCTAAGTATGATACTGTTGTTTTACGGATCATATATACCTTATGAAAGTTAAGGGCTGCCATATTGCCCTATGTACAAATGTTGTGTTTAGTCAGAGTAGAATATTTGTATGTTCCATTCTGGAACAGTTAACTACAGTTCATGGACTGTGTAATCACAGGTGTGTATTTGAACTAACATTAACACTTTTGCACTTATGGTTATGAGCGACTACACAGCCTGGTACACATGAGGCAATTACTCTAATATGCCTGTTCAAACACAAAACGGAGATGATACATACCTGAGGCAGTGACACCAGTACTGGCATATCATTCTCAAAATAGGTACACTGGGTTTTATGTGTAGAATTTCACGCATAGTGTCATATTGCATACCTTACAGGTATACTGTACTGGCAACTTTTACTGGATGCAGCTGAAGTGCACATTATAAAGGCCTTGACTTCTGTGTGTATGTTGTTATGAGGCTGTTTGTTGTGCATGGGAACAGAGATGAGAAGATGTGGGACTGGTAATGCAGTTGTGGATCGTCATCTGTATGAGTCTGTGTGGATCACCATACATAATAGTACAGGTAGTAATGTACTGCTTTTGTCTTGATTTATACAGGTGACCAGGGTGGTTGGAGTCTGTCCCCCTCACAACCTGATGTCAGTGTCTCATCGGACTCTGATGATGATGGTGGCTACAGTGAGGAACAGGTGGGGTTGTTGGGGTCTGAATCTGTCCCAGGGGTTGATATCCCTCCTCTGTCCCTGATTGTCTCTGCACACAGTCAGTATGCCCACACATACCCAGATTCCAGAGGCCGCAGATATTGGCAGTCAGAGGGTGTAGACATTGAACAGGGAAATGTGGCAACTACGGCTCCAGTGAGTGTAGACACAGACCGTAGCCAGTGAGCCAGCAAGGTCCCACACAAGTGAATTGACAGGGGTGCTTGTAGGAGGCCTGCTGTCCATCCACCACCTGTTGCTGGTGTCACATCACAAGTCACTCGATGTATGTTTTGGGCCATCATGGAGGCACATTGACATTCTGAATGGAACGCCAAATGTATGCTTAGGGTTATGAATGCAACACAGTCTGACATCCATGACTTCCTCCACTGCATTGGTGACACCCTGGATTAGTTCACTGATGCAGTGGACAGATGGTGGTCTGAAGCAGTGTCTGTCTTGGACCGCACATTGCCTGTGCTGGAACATATAGTTAGAGTTGGGCATCAGACACATGGACGTAGGTCAGCAACACCATCTGCTTAGAGTCCATGTGGCCATGCACAGTCATGCTCCCATAGTGGCAGTACCTCCAGCGCTACAGAGGGTCATGTGCTGTCCACACCATGACTTGGCAGGCCATGGGCATGTGGTCCTGGGGGATCCCTTGGGGGACACAGTGCCTACATTTTGCAGTCACCATCAGGTACTAGCACCGCATCTGACCCTGGGCATGGTGGTACCAGTGCTGCTCCTGGTAAAGCCAGTTTCCATGTTTGTGGCCAGAGGTGGTGAACTGTCCAGACTACCATGTATTGTCCACAGCTGTCCAACATACACATGTGTAGGGCTAGCACTGGGCTTAACTGTGTACATGCATCCACTCAAACATCACTGTCTCATGCAGGTCACCTACAGACACACACAGCACCTCTCCATGGAACATCTAACCTGCACCTCTTCCTGACTCACACACATGCTTTCATTGGTTTGGCACAACCTAGGTCTCCAGCACCCATGCACCACACCCTGTGCATATGATGATACCTGTGCCAAATCTCTGTCATCAGTGCTATTGATGCAGGGAAATGCAACTATGTATCTGATGCACAGGGTGACTATATTACTTGGCATGTACTTGTGTAGTGCAATATTGTTTTGCCATGCCACTTGTGGTCCACAACAGGTACTGTATGCTGGCATGTGTCATGACTACACATCACACTTTGTGTATCTTACATTGCATGATGTTGTAGTGGCAGGAGTGAAAAAGAATGACAGGCATGTCACGGACCTGTGTATGTTTCTGTTACAGGGGTCTGAGGGGATAAACCATGGGCACATGGAGTCAATACAGTGGCACAGGATGGCATGACAGCACAGCAGAACTATGATGTCAGCAAAGTACGGCAGTATATGAGCATGGCTCCCTAGGTGCATATGTGTAGAACAGTCTATCAGGGACAATGGGGGCAGTCAGCATATACATTCATACTTTGTGATAATGTCTGCTTCCCTTGATACATGTCACCTGGGTTTTCTGAACTTACAAATCAACAAGATGTGGTGATGGAGTTGACACATCTACAAATATCCTATGTCTGAGTCAGGATGGTGGCAGACAGCTATGAATATGTAGAAGAGGGCAGTTTAGGGGCAACAGCTAGTTACAGGGCTATAAAATGCATAACCCTTGCATGGGGGTAGCCCATCTGGACATGCCCATAGTGCTGCAAGGGGATATATTTACACACACGGAGTTGGCTGATGTGAGATTAGAACCCCTGCCTCGCTACTATTACACACTATAGCTTACAGTACTTATTGCATATGTCATGGTTTATCCGGTACTAGACTGTCAGCCAGCGGTCTTAAGGTGAATGACCTTAGCAGGTCTTGTAGAGGAGGGCAATTCAGAGGTCAACAGCAAGTTATAGGGCCATAAAATGCATAAACATTGCATGGGGATAGTCCATACAAGCATGTCTGTATTGCTGCAAGGGGATATATTTACACACACACACACACACACACACACACACACACACACACACTGGCTGATGTGAGATTAGAACCCCTACCTATCAACTATTATACACTATAGCTTACAGTACTTATCACACGTGCCACAGGTTACATTTCTTGTGTATGTGATTGCAGGCACAGTACTTGTGGAGTATGCAAAGTAGCTTTGTGTTAGACAGCATGTGTGGCCTGCAGAGTGATATTGCTTGTCACTGTTACTGTATCTAGTGTCCTAGGAGTGGGATACCTGTTACTATTCCTGCTATGTGTGTTCAGTTACCAGCATGGCCATATGTGGCTGGTTGCAGTTAGATGGGCAAACATGTGGCCAGGGACAAAATGGCCTGTCCAAGGCATCCATTGAAACCGTTAGACATTATAACACTTACTCACCTGTGTCTGTCTGAATGGTGACATTCTGCAGGCACAGGGGTAAGTGGGTGAGTGGATTATATATTGTCGCAGCCTCAGTTTGGTTCCTTTGGGCAACTGTTTTGATGTGTGAGTGCAGATAACCTCAGCATTCTGAGGGTATGTGGGGAAATTCATACATTCTCACAGATATATATATATATATATATATATATATATATATATATATATATATATATATAGATGTATAACAGGTATGTCTCCATAACTCCCAACTGTATCGAATTACTCAGATTTTACCAAGTTTTGGGATCCAAATAATGGGGTGCCATGATTCTCGAGTGGCAACTTTTCATTTCTGATTTTACCAGCTTTTCTAAAAATTTTTTTTTTTATTTTCGCTTTTTGAGCTGACGTCATCATGTGTGCAATGGCATCAGCTCCGTCAGCCTGCATTTCTGGTTTCTGACCAGTGAAAGCAGGAATGGACTGTTTACTTATTGCCCAGGAAGGACTGCTTCTGTGAGTGCAAGTGGGAATTGGAACTGAACTGCTCAGAAAGGAAAGGATGGAAGGCTTTGAATTGAGGTATAGGGAATTGAATGCTGGCTGTACTGCAGTGTGTGTGTGTGTGTGTGTGTGTGTGTGTGTGTGTGTGTGTGTGTGTGTGTGTGTGTGTGTGTGTGTGTGTGTGTGTGAAAATGCTGTAGGTGAATACACCTGGTAACTACAGGCACTCAGGCTCAGCATAAAGACCCTATCCACCACCACTTGCAAATTTATGCCTCATATCTTTGTTCTGTTCCTCATAAAATCTGTGTTTTTCAGGACTTTTGTCGGAAATCAGTGAAGGAATGAATTCACTAATGACAGACATTTGAATTTCAGACTTCGTATTCTTCAGAAAATAAATGGTAACACAAAACTTTTTATTCTAGCAATTTTCTAAGATCAGTATTTGTGTGTGTGTGTGTGTGTGTGTGTGTGTGAATACACCTGGTAGCTAGAGATACTCAGGCTCAACCCTGTACCTTGGGTACAGGTAGAAAGGGCATAAAGTCCCTAGCCACTACCACTTGTGAATTTAAGCCTCATAGTTTTGTTCTGTTCCTCATAAAATTTGTGGTTTTTCAGGACTTTTGTGGCAATTCAGTGAAGGATTGAATTCACTAATGACAAGCATTTGAATTTCAGACTTCATAGAAATGAAATGGTAACACAAAATCTTTTATTTTGTCAATTTTCTAAGTTTATAAGATCAGTATTTTATGTTTGTTCCTGTTTTAGGGCTGTGTTCCCCCGTTATTGGCTTTGTCCAGGTTTTTTGTGCTAAGACGTTGAGAGCTATGGTGAGAAGTGAGAGGTGAATTCACTAAATGATAGCCATTTAAGTTTCAGTCTTCCCATCTTTCAGGAAACTGCTGGTATGGCATAGTGGTATGTTGCTCTGACTGTAGTGTATAGGATCCTGGATTCAGGTCTTGATAGTGAAATGCATAGTGGTAACATAACATTTTATTCTAGCAACTTTCCAAAATTATACAGGCAATGTTTAAAATGTGTCCCTGGTTTATGGACTTTTGCCCCCCCCCCCCCGCCAAAAAAAAAAAAATGAAATTGAAAATAAGTGCAAAAAGCTGTGCAAGATGCATATGGCTTACACTGTCATGATATATATATATATATATATATATATATATATATATATATATATATATATATATATATATATATATATACATATATATATATATATATATATATATATATATATATATATATATATATATATATATATATATATATATATATATATATATATATATATATATATATATATTAGACTTCTATGATGGAAATGTTGTGAAAGTTTTGGTTCATGCATTTTGTTTCATTGCCTACTGGCAAAATGTTCAAACAATACTTTTAAAATGCACTCTAAGTCTAATAAGTGTGCTATATTATACAAGGAATATAATTTAATAAAGTCAGGAAAGTGTATCAAAGAACACATGTATGTTTCTTGTTTTGTGTGCAAGGGCCTGTGATTTGAAAACAGCCCAAAGGTAATCTTTATCCACCACTGGCCAAATGCATTTTCTTTGGATCTGGTGTGGGTTTCAATGCTGTTTCAATGAATGTGAGTTTCAAGGGCAGAGAAGTTTAAATGCTAAGTCGATTTTCATTGTGAGACAGTATTGCTTGCTTTGTTTAGCAGATTTTATTTATTTATTTATTTCATTTTGTTAACCAGGTAATGTCCAACTGGGTGTGAGACCCATTTTCAGCAGAGGCCTGGGGAGAAAAGCTCCATGCATACAGTTGAGACAAATTGAAAACAAAGTGAACAAACAAAGTGACAGACATTAATACTATTTACAATGTACAATGTACATCATGTGAGGTATTTTAAACTACAGGAGTAATTAACAAGAAATTACAAAAAATGGTAATTTAAATGATAGTATTAATTAACAAAAATTATAGCATCAATTAACAAAAATTTACAAGAATGGCACAGTTTGAGATGGAAATAGCATAAAATAGTATTAAACAGTGTGCTACAGTTTGATATGATAAAGAAATGCAGTCTCCATAACAGTTGTAAGACCATGCAGTATTGATGTTAATATTGCTAACTGAAAGAGTATAGGATCAAATTAGATTCAGCAGATAATAACTGTAGGTGTGGGTAAGACTGATTTTAGGGAGAAGGGAGGGAAATGTGGGTGGACTAGTTTGGGGTATGACAGGAGCAGAGCCAGTGTTTTTTAGATGTATCTTGAGGAGGTGTTTGAATTCATGAATGCTAGGTTTTTAACGATAGGCTGAGGAAGAGTGTTCCAGAGTTTGGCAACTTTATATGAGTAGGGGGCGGTGCCTTGTGTGTTGTGGGGTTGAGTAGTCTTTAACATCAGTTTATTAAATGATCTAAGTGATCTAGGGTTTATGTTGTTTTGGATTAGGTTAGAGATTGCTGGTCAGTCATTTGGGTGGTGAATTATTTTGTGCGCTATGGATAGATGGTGTCTAGTTAGGAGGTTTGGGAGTTCTAACCACTTAAGTTGTGAGAGTGCTGAGCAGTGGTGGGTTCTGTAAGGGTGACCTGTAGCGAATTTGGCAATGTTGTTGTAGCAGGATTCTAGGTTATTTAGATCTGTTTACGTATGTTTGTATATACTTAGGATCCATAGAGGAGTGTGGAAAGTAGTTGTGTGGGGGCAGTGGCTAGTCTAACACTTTCTGTAAGGTATGGTTTAATTCTGCATAGGGTGCCTATTTTGGCATGGACTTTTTTGATGGTGAGGGATATGTGGCTATCAAACCTTAGGTTTTCATCAATAGTGACATCTAGGAGTTTGGATTGGTAAGTGTGTTCAATTTTGGTTCCGTTTGTGGAAAGGATTGTAAGTGGGGACTGGCATGTTTTGGGTTTGTTAGAATTAAAAAAGTTTAACTTGGTTTTGTTAGTGTTTTGTATAAGTTGATGGTTAGTGAGGTAATTTTCTATATCTTGGCAAGATTTTTTGCATTTTTGTTTGTAGGTCCTGGGTGGTAGTGGCTAAGCAGATAAATGTGGAGTCGTCGGCGTATTTGATTATGGATGCTAGTATGGTTGCAGAGCTGAGGGTGTTAGTAAAAATATTTAAGAGTATGGGGTCAAGAATGGATCCTTGGGGTACTGCTACATTGATAGGAAGAAGGGGGGGCACAGTGTTTTCCCATTTTGTGGCCTGCTGTTGGTTAGAGAGATAACTATGGAACCAGGAAAGGGCAGATGTGATGAGGCCATGGGATGCCAGTTTGTTTAATAGGATTTGTTGGAAAACAGTGTCAAAGGGTTTTGAAATGTCAAGGAATATGGAGGAGACAATTTGGCCTTCATTAGTGAGACTTTGGATGGTGTTTGTAAAAGATAATAGGGCAGTGCTAGTGCTATGTTTTGGCCTAAAGCCATGTTGAGTTAGGGAGAGGAGGTTGTGAGTGAGGATGTGGAAGAGGAGTTGAGAGTGAATACATTTTTCTAATATTTTAGCTAGTGGGGAGAGGGTGGCTATGAGATTGTAGTTAGTTAGATCATTTGAGGGGCCCCTTTTGTGTAAGGGAATGATGTGAGATATTTTCCATAAATAGGGGACATATTGTCCAGAGATTGAGTGGTTGATCAGGATTGATATGGGATAGGCTATAGTGGGGGCAGCAGTTTTAAGGAATTCATTGGGTAGTTAGTCAGCTGCTAGACAGCAGGGTTTGAGTTTGGAAAGGAATGATTTTATGGAGTTAGCATGGATAGAGGTGAAAGAGAAGGTGGTGGGGGAGTTTGAAAGGGGGATGGGTAAAGTGAGAGGCTGAGTATTCTGATTATTGAGAAGTGATGTGATAGAGTTAATAAAGTGGCTATTAAATTGTTTAGCTATTGGGTCTGTTACCTTGGAGTTGGCTGGTGGGGGGGGGTTGGGGTATAGCCTGGGTTGAGAAGATTGTTAATGGTTTTCCAAAATTTATTGGGGTTGTTTTGGTGGGTTTGTTGACATGATAGGAAGTAGTTTGTCTTGTCTAATTTTATCTGGTTTCAGAGCTTTTGATATGTTGTGTGGTTTGTTTTATCTTGGGTGGTATGGTAAGTAGACCATGCCTTGTCTCTCTGTTTCAGCCGTTCTATGGTATCTTTTGTTAGCCAAGGTATGTGCCTAGTTTTTGCTCTTATTTTTCTTGTGGGTGTTAGATTATCTAGTATTTTAAGAAAGGTGTTATTGTAGTATTGAACAGCCTGATCAAATGGGAGGTTTCTGAGAGGGGACCAGTTACATTGCTGAAGTAAATAGTTTAAAGTGGAGGGGGAGAACTTTTTCTTATTTCTGACATATTTATATATTGTGGTGGTTTGTGTTTGAACTCGTTTTCTGTACATCAAGGTAGGTAAGTGGTCACTGAGGGTGTCTGGAAGGCAGCCTGCTAAGTAACCTAGGTTGGATTTGTTAGTAAGTATCCAATCTAGTGTGGACTGCTTTTTTGAGTGTTTGTCTAACCGTGTAGACGTCTGCTAGTGACCAGATGTCTATTAGTGTTTGTGCATTGTGCTATAAAATGCAAAAATAAAATCCAAATAATCATTGTAGAAGTAAAGCAGTATGCACACATTAGTGTTTATGGTAAATGGGGTGAAATAGCCAGGTAATGGGACATTGGAATGGCTGCAAGCTGCAGGGGGACTCTGATGCCATATTTTGGTTGTCTGTTCTTCAGTTGTGTTTGAAAGTTGGTATCCCACAATTCCATTGGAGTGGGTGGGGTTACGTAATTATGTACACAAATTTTATGTTAATCAGCATACAGATTTGTACCTATTTTTCATGGGCCTTGTCCAGATTTTTGATGTTTTCAGGTTGAGAGGTATTGATGTCTCTATAAATGGTGCTGTGTGTGTACATTAGGTATATGAGTTATGTGAGATATATGTGGAGAGTCTATGTATCATTGTACTATATATAGCAATATATATATTTATATATATATATATATATATATATATATATATATATATATATATATATATATATTTATATATCGGTATTGACAGGTACACTAAGCATGTGAGAGAGGGATAGGGTCAGGCAGATATGTATAAGTAGCTGTCTGTATGTAAAGATATATTTCCGCAAAGCAGGTCTTTGTGATGAAGAGGTCTTTTTGATGAAGAGGAAACAGAATTGCGCTCAAGTTAGCTAAGTCTAGGAGCATGCCCAGTGCGACTGTCAGTACTTATAAGGTAACTCCAGCCTAGAGCTACCTGAACTCTAGGTTGGGATTTTGTATGCTACAGACATTGGCAGCTGCACCTGTTTCTGCAGTACAGCACTTCCCTGACATTGTCTACGGCATTCACCGTCTGTGTGCTATAATTAATATGTGACTGGGGTACGTAATGTAACACCACATATCATACAGGGTGAGAGTCTGTATACCTCTCACTGTACATGTTTTGGCATAATGTCCAGCATTTCACCCCATATGTCTGGCCTGTTCTTTATACATTTGTGGTGTTCTGGTAAAATGTTGTATTATTCAGTCAGTGAATAGTACTAACTACAGACAAACATTTGAATGTTGGACTTTATGTCCTTCATTCTGTACTGATGCAACACGCTTTTATACTAGCCACCTTCTAGATTAATCAGAGCATCTGTAATGTCTCCCTCTAGTTTTGACCCTTTGTCCTCCCATTCTCCCTGCCTTTGTCCAGCTTTCATACACTAACAGATTGAGGGGTATGACAGTCTGTGGGAACACCACCATATGACTACCTCACATGCAAAAGATGTGGATACTGCCAGATTCAAACCATCAACACCATCACCCATGCTAATGTCCCTAGCCTACTGAGCCAACAGGCTGACAGACAGATCTATCATTCATCGCACAATCAACAGCATACATACATACATGCATATGTTGTTATCCCTGCATTACATGAGACATACAATATATGCTCAGGTTCTATCTCACAGCCCTGAGATTGGCTAGTCTGCTGATATATCATTGCTGACTTACTGTTACAGCAGTTGTATGGGAACACTGATTTGTTGGGGATCAGGGATGACCAGCCAATGATCTGCTGGCATAGGCAGTTGTGCGACTCTCCTGTGACCCCACTGTGTGCCATCCCCTATGAATAATGTAGTGGATTTTCCAGCCATGTGGCCTAGTGAATATTATGGAGAACATACTATTGGACTGGGTACCTGTTGTCCCATGTGACAGTTAGATCTCTCTGAATAGCCCAGTAGCCCACTATATTCCCTTGCATGCAAGCGGCAGTTCCGTACATATGTTACCATATTCTATTACTCCTTACAAGTGATGTATAGGTGAGTGACTTACCTTGCTAATGCAGTAATTGATGGACCTGTAATTCGGGGCTGACTCTGTCTGATGCATGCAGTACACAGCCAATACATGGTTAGGTACAGGTTGTGTGGGCTGGGTGGCATCATTTTTAGGATATGTATGTGAGTCGGAGTATGGTGTCGGTCCCTAGGGCCCTAGGTTGTCAGTGTATGTGCCATGCATTGTCCCTTGACCAAGGTCAGGGCATACTGGGCACTCCTAAGCCTGCCAACAGGGACATCCTCAGGGGGTTCCTCCTCTGAGTCCTCCTGTGGGTGTGGCTGTGGCTGTGGTGATCTAGGCACTGGTGGAGGGATGTGTATTCCTTCCCTTTGCTGATCCTGCTGCAGCTGTTTCCGCAGGATCATATTGTGTAGCATGGCACATACTGTGAACATCTGTGCACATATAGGTGGAGAGTACTGCAGGGCTCTACCAGATATAATGAGTCACCAGAACTGTGACTTCTGCAGTCCAAACTCATGCTCTATGATATTCTTAGTTTGTGCGTGTGCCTCATTATGGTGTTCTTCGGTAGGTGTGTGTGCACTTCTGATGGGTGTCATCGTCCACAGTTCCAGTGCATAGTCAGTATCCTCCAGTAAATCATTGTGCGAGATGTCACCCCTAGGAAACATCTGGTACAGTTGTGATGTGTGCCAGATATGGGAGTTGTGATTACTGCCAGGGCTGCCAGCAAACACATTCATGATAATGCCCTGGGCATTGCACACGACCTGGCAGTTGATGGAGTGTTACCCCTTGCAGTTGATGTGGATTCTACCCTCCTCACTGGGTGGTGCCTTGATGTGTACATGAGTACAATCTATGGCACACAGTACCTGGGTAGTGTGCTATATGGTAGAAGTGTTGCATACTGCTGGCCCTCACCTCAGGGGTGAGGAGAAAATAAATGTGCTCAATGGCATGTGGTAGCAAGACATCCAGGAACTGATGGAGTACCCTGGATGCTGATGCCTGTTAGACCCCTATCGTGTCCCCAGTTGGTGTTTGGAAAGTATCTGTAGGTAGTATCCTATGAGCTACACATACCTTTGTTTCCACTGGGATGGGTTCCCCTCTGTTGGTTCTGGGTCTGAGTTGAGGGTGGCAGAGTTCAGTGAGTTCTTGCAGTATGTCTCTGTCCACCCTGAAGTGCTCTACTCACTCCAGCTCATGTAGCTCCTGGAAGGTTACTCTGGGCCTGAACACTCTTCTCCTTCTCAGTCTAGGCCTATAGTCAGCAGCAGCAGCAGCACTGATCTCAGCATCTACCACATACATTTGTAGTAGACCTGCAGCAGCCTCTAGCATTCCTTCAGTTAAAAATCCCAAATCTGTACTCCACTGGTGCAGAGTATGGGGCTGAAATCAGATTGTAGGGTGTATGCAACCTTTATAGTGCTCTGCTGCAGGTGCAGCCTGTGTGATTGGCTACATATGATGCATTCCACCTGCCACGTACATCATTAGGGACTGTTAATGGCCCTAGTTTAACTGCAACAGGGGTCATCAGTAATTAATATATCATTGGCTTTCTCAGCCAATTTTTTTTATTTTTTTCACAGCCTTCCTTGCTCAGCACAGCAGTGCACCATGCAAACACATGCAGCAAAGGTAAACAATACTGAGCAGTACTGCATCACCCTCAGTGCAGCTGTGCCCCATGCAAAAATGAGCAACCATGATGAAACATGCTCCCCGAAGGTAAACAAAATGAAGCAGTAGCTATACATACCTCCCCCAACTCAGCACTGTGGTGTGCCACACAAACAGGCACTGACGAGCTCCAATGAACTTACAAGTCCTCACACACGCCCCCCCGTTGATGTCACTAACACATCTTCAGACAACCCTTGTTACACTACAAAAATATCTGAAAAACAAACTGAGATTAACATAATGACTAAAGTGCTAAAAATTGATAGTAGAAACTCAGTCATTCCACTTATGGTTCCATCACTCATCCTTAAATATAGTCCCTAAGCCTAAAATGCAAAATATTTCATTCATTGGATACCAGTCCCCCAAGTATTCCACATCTATCTGTCTGCCTGTCTGTCAGTCTGTCTGCCTATGTATCTGTGTGTTTATATAAGTATTAATTGACAATAACAAACAGGAGGAAGTGACAAAAATGGTCCAAAAGCAACTTTCAGCAAAAGCATAACAGTGAAGCACTTCTTCACCTATCCAAAAAAAGAACCATACTGAACACTAAAAATAGTGGAGCTGCTTTCTTACACCCCTCCCGCTTTATTTATATCAACATTCAGATGGCACATCAGTGAGGATGTGGTATATTCCTGATTCATGCTGTAGTGAGATCTTGCACAACACATCTCATTTTTACATCTACCCACACATACCTACCAAACCATGCATACAAGCCCCTTCCCCAGCCACAACATTCACATTCAAGTACCTTGCTGGCATTTACTTACTACTGACACTACTGGCATTGAAGAAAATAAACAAATACCAGCAATGACAGAAGAAAATGAATGTCAATAATAATTCAACTACCACCTAGATCTACACACACAACACACTTTAATAACAGCTACCTATAACAATTCTTCACCACAAAATTCACTGCCCACACAGTCAATCAAAATGACTATGCACAAATAAACCTTCAACCAAAATGGAGCCTGTCTGTCTATCTATCTAGCTAGCTATCATTTATTTATCTGTCTACTTATTTATTGACTTAGATATAGTTTTCACAGTGAGTGCACACTGTTGTTAATTAAAATGAGTGTAAGATGATCTTTTCCCAACTATGGTTCCCAGAATCTACTCCTTCAGCTATTGTTTAGGAGAGGGTCTGCTGACAAATGAATGGTGATCACCACAACTCTGACCAGGATTAGCCCAAAACAACTACATGGTAATGGGAAGACTGGAGGGACACATGCATTGATAATCAGTGTGGCAGGCTTGAACAGGACAGACTGGCAGATTTGATCCTGACAATGGAAAGTAGCTTCAAGGATTTGGAATGTCACCTTGCTGGAAGTATAGGATATTGAACTGTTCTATATTGGTGGAAAACTGTTGGACACATATAGATGCATTCATCCTATGCACTGAGTGGGAACTTGCTCTCAGCCCTGTTCTGGAGAGGTCAAAGGTCACTTTAGGGACTCATTCTTTTGGCTGAGGCCATGCAGTTCATGTTTTTCCCATAGAAAAAAGATACAGCAACTGTTTATACTCATGAGCCATGCTGCTGCAGGGTGGTATTTAACTTATATGCAGAAGGAGAATGAGGTGTCAACAAAGGTGAGTTTGCTGATTCTGTTGTCTTACCAGGGGGTTTTAGCACCCACATAAGGAATGACAGAGATGCCTGGAGAGGAGTGACAGTTAAGGATAGCTTTCAGGGTCTGATTGCAAGTTTTTAGCCATTATAGGACTTCTCTGTAATTTATACGTTGTCCATAACTATTTAAACTCAAGATATACATGCATGCATACTTGTTAGAAAGGCATCTTGTAGTCAAAGTCAATAGAGACTTTATAGTCGTGTTATTTAACCGGGGCCTATTCTGGACAGTCAGATGAAGAAAGGTGCAGAACTGTCTGCCAATCATATTTGGTAGTAAACAAGCAAAGATTCAGTTTTGGCAAACCTTGGATAGTTGAATGAGCATTGATGGTGTCTTGAAGATGTCTGTCGGAAACTTAAATGGGAAATGAGATCAATGCTTACATCCAAGAAAACTGGAGCTGTCTTTTGAGTGAGTTTGAGGATAGTAAGCCTAAATGAACCATGTTCATGACCTGAGTCAATGAAGTGACAGTGGTGTAGCCAGAGGATGGTCATTTCTGTCACAGTGCTCATGGATGGTGTTTCTGATTTAGTTGAGGGCTACCAGCAGACCTAGAAGTATGCACTAATAGTGCACTGATTTTTGTATGGCACGTAGCACAGAAGACTAAGGAAATGAGCTGTTAATGATCTGGTCTTGTGGTAGAAGGTTAAATTCCCTCAGCATCCATTTACCTAACTGTGTGATTTGCATCAGTTCACCTAAATAGGCAGTGCTCTTGTACTGAATCTGAAAAACATCCATGCAGATGACTGGCCTACTCCATTTAACAAGTATAAACAAATACATAGTTGTGCTTTTCCAATTGATAGCTTGAATATGGTGGAATTTTAAAAGGTCAAGGAGAAAGACTGGGGAGTAGCTTCAAAAAAATTGTCATAAACCATACAGTTTCTAAGGTGGTGAAAGCAGGCCATTACCAAGGTTGTACCCCCACAGTCCACCCTCACAGATCAGACAGCAATGCAGCTTACCGTGTTTACATGATGGACAATAGTATTAATCAAATGCATTCGGATTATATTTGTGGCTGTCTGGGCCCTGTCTGCAACCTGGGTGGTCCATTCATCCAGTTTGTGCACTGCTGCACTTCGCGCAAACCAGATGAGCATGGCCAAACATATTTATTCTAAGTGGCACATCTAGTAAAACCGGGCCCAAAAAAAAAAAATAGAGAAATAGTTGAAATGAAGAAAAATAATTTATGGCAGTGACCCAAACAAATTTTAATGAAGAAAACTCAAGAAAGGGAAAAACAATTGCCGTCCTGTCATACAGTCCACTTTTGCTGCCAATAACCTTACATCAGTGGTGGCTGGTGACTTCAAATCAAAATTGGGGCTGCAGGAGACAGCTGAATGGGTGGGACCAATGGGAAGGAGTGTGACCAACTAGAAAGGGGTGGATCTATGCTAAAAAATACAAAAAGTGGAACTTTAATTAAATACGAAGCCCTGGGTGCCACTGTCATTATGAGAGTCCAATCAAGACAAAATGAATTGGAGAAGAAAAAAAAATATTTTAGTGCATTGGCTACATGATAGCTTACTTAATATCTAGATGGAAATAAAAACGTTGTGAGGCATAAAAAAATACATTACTTTTTAAATACATTACTGGAATGCCAGTCAAAATCAAGTATAAAGAAACAAGCAGCACTCAACTCAAACCACTTCTCCTTGTACTGCAGTTCTAATTATAATTTATAGTCAGCTTTATAAAAGTACCAAGTAACATGCTGAAAGTAGTAATACCCCCACTTGTAAATCTGTTTCTTATTTAAAAAAGACCTGCTGCTTGACAGCAACTATCTACTTGTTTCATGGGGAAAACATGATCTAGGTTAAAAATGAACAGCAAACAAGAAACAAGCTCAGGATAAATTGCTTAAAGGATTACTGCACAGGTTATGGACCACACGTGATAGATTGGCATTCTGTTTAGTTTACGGGTAAAGCCTGCAAAGATGACTGCAAGTCTCCAACAAATATAATGATCTTCTGAAAATACTGTAATCCTGTCCTTTATTACAAATACTGTCATATGCATTTCAATACCTAAGGCTTATACGCTATCTAGTTATGTAAATATACTCTGCATGGCAACAACAAAAAGGCTTTCAGTGTTGGTAGTTCTTTAACAGTATGCTTATGAAAGCTTACTTGCATCTTACAGTCTCAGACAAGCTTATCTGATGGTCATTAAAGCACTCCTACTTAAACACAGAGCAGCAGGCACTGCAACGACATGCATTTTCTGAATAAGAAGTGTAAATCAACAGTATAAAAATATGACAGAAAACCAGAACATTCTGGAAAATCAAGGACAGATGAAAAACCACTGTAGTACTTTTGTCTACCTTGGATGGGGGGATACTCTGCACATGTACACTGCATAACTGCTCCTTGCCTTGCTTGGACATATCTAGAGTCACTAGGTGGGGGAGTGGGATGCAACAAGTATGTCACAATTTGAAATGTCTCTGGCTGACTGTGATGGCCCTGACACATTTGTCATTCTAAGTTGGGAGTTGCTGATTGAAGGCTTAGTGTCTGCTATTCCAAGAGTGTATTAGTTCTGGTTTAAGCACTTGGGCTTCAGGCCAGTTATTTTACATTAAGAAGGTGTGGTCTGTACTCTTGTGGGAGGAGAAGGTAGATTCTGCCCTTCTGAGCTGGGAGTTTCTGGTTAAAACCTTATTGTGCCTGCTTATTTGAACTGTTCTTTCTGAAATTGGTACGTCTTGTTTGCTGTAGCATAGACTAAATTCAGACCTGCTGAATCTAGCTTTCTAGCTTTGTTTGTATAACTTGAGCACTAATCCAGACCATCTTTTTTGGAGAAGGTTCCACTGCACCCTAGTGGCAGGAATGTGCAGTTAGAATTTGTCTGATTGAAGACTGCTGGAACGGGGTTCAGTTTAGCTTTTTATTGGTTAATTTGTTTAAATCAGTTTGCTCATTTGCTACTGTTATATAAAAAAAATACACTTTATGCATCGTCGCTTAGCTAGGGTTAAACTATTCCTGGTGTCATAAAGTCTGCTCTTCAAATTTTCCCTTAGAACTAGCCATTGTTTTTAGTTTTAGCACTCAAATCTGTTTCTCTGAGCACAGCACTTGTTCAGAACTCATTGTAAGCATTAAATAAGCTACAAATTACTACAGCACTCAACTTTCCTCACTTGTCTAGAGGAAAGCAGTTTTTAGTACTTAATAAATAAGCACCTATCCAGGCATGTCTAACGGTCAGCTCCCAGTGTTTTCTCCTGTCTACCTGATGAATCTGGGCATCTTGGGGCAATGCAGCAATTGCCTCATGTAAACAGACAGCCCTCTCCTCCTATCACCCAACACTACAACCAGTGAGAGATGCACTTATATAGCCAAACTGGAAGCAATGCTCTCTTCACCCAAGACTGGACTAGACAGTCAAGAGGAGAAGGTAAACACTTGCACCACACCACACTCATCACATAGTCCCTCAAAACCTACACCACCAAAACACACACAAAGCAACACAAAACACACACCTACATTCGCGGAGGCTCTCAATAAAAATCTGCTCAAGCAACAGAGACCTTCAAAGCAGAAACGCATGCGACATCCACCCCCCCAACACAGCCCAAATGACACATAGCCCACAAACTCAGTGTGCTACTCAACCACAGCCCATAAGGCATAACAACGTACCCAACACTCTAGTCATAGGTGACTCTGTAGTCAGGCACACTGATGTTCCACTCACCAGGCAAAACAAGGAGAAAGTTACTGTCAACTGCCTGTCGGGTGCCAGGATCCGCCACATAACTCACGCACTCAGGTCACTCCACAACAAGTACAAATATGACTCTGATATTGTCCATGTTGGTATGAATGACCTGAGATGTACCTCCCTGGACTACATGAAAAGAGACATGGAGGAGCTCTCCGATCTTGTAGCCCAGGCAGGTATGACCCTAGCTCTGAGTAGCAACCTGCCATCACCCAGAATGATACCACAGTACAAAGACAAAATGATTGACTTCAGCAATTGACTAAGCTTCTGGTGTCATTCTAAGGGGCTCCAGTATCTGTCTGCCTGGGATGACATGATCGACAGATCACGATGCTTTGCCAGAGATGGCCTCCACCTGTCGCACTTGGGATTCTGGATACTGGCTAAGGCTCTTGCCACCCCTATAGTGCCTTTTTTAGGCAAGGTTAAAATGACAAATTCACCACCGTAACAGGTACGAGCAAGCAAAATCTGAGGGTAATGTTATTCAATGCTAGAAGTCTAAAACTCAAAATGCATTCACTCGGGGCACTCCTTAAAATGGAGAACATTGACATCTGTGCAGTGGCTGAGACCTGGTTCAAGGCTCCACAGAGCACCCCTGCATTACCAGGCTATAATGCATACCACACCTTTCGGCCACCTAACCTGGACTGAAACACTAAAGGTGCAGGTGTCTCCATATTCATTAAGGATATCCACACCTCCAGGCTAGTTGGAGCATCTGAGATTATCCAAGTGCAACTAACTCTGGGCAAGACCGCAATCCAAATTGTAACTGGCTACAGATCCCCCACCATGATCCAGGGTTCCCACTCCTCATTTCTTGATACACTGGAAAATATTATGGTACAACCCAACACCCAAATAATGGGCGATTTCAACTACCCCATCATTAACTGGGAAAACTACTCATGTACCAACTCTTTTGCTCAACGTTTTCTGGAATTCATAAATTCCAATGCCTTGGATCAACTTATCCACACCCCCACCAGGGGCAGCAATATCCTAGACCTGGTCATTACCAATATGGGTGACCGGTGTTCCACACCAGAGGCCAATTCCTCATTGGTCAGATCCGACCACAAGCTAATCAGCCAAGACATCCACATCCAGCTCCCACCAGGGAAACCACAGTAAAAATTTTCTCCAAATCCAACTTCACGTTTCTTAAGACAGAAGTGGCAAACTTCACAACACCCATGCAGACGGACAATAGAGGTACGACTGTGAATCCTACACAAATGCACTTTATAAGCACTTACACAAGTGCATGGATCATGCTATCCCTAACAGAACCAAGATGCTATCCCCCCAAAAAAGGAAGCCAATCTGCTGGTTCCCTGCCATAAACAAACTACAACAGAAGAAAGAAACTGTTGCAAAAAAAGAGTAAAATACCATGACTGAAAGAAATCCCTGGTCAGCCTCAGTAAGAAGCTGAGATCCCTCATAAAATCCTCCAAAGCTAGCTATGAAAACAAAATTGCCACTGATTATAAAGACAACCACAAAGCATTCTATAGCTATGTCAAGAATCTCAATGGCAACACTCAGATCTGCTCTGAGCTACAGCACAATGGCACTAAATATACAGAACCTACTGATATTGCCAACATCCTGACAGATAGGTTCACTGCTAACTTTACCCCACCAAAGGGCCCATATGTATACCAGAAGAATGCAAAGTTCCTGTAATCATGGCTGCAAAAGTAAAAACCACACTCTCCAAAGCCAAGAACACAGCATCCATGGGACCTGACAACATCCCAGGCTGCATTCTACATGAACTACAGAATTAACTGGCACCCCACCTTAGCACCATGTTCAGTCATAGCCTCACCTCAGGCTTTGTGCCCACTGAATGGTGCACAGCAATGGTTATCCCACTCTGCAAAGGAGGAGCCACCACGGATCCTGGGAACTACCGCCCCATTAGCCTAACGAGCCTGGTCTGCAAGGCCATGGAACTTATCATCATGGAACTTATAAACAAAGACATTGGTAATCTCCAAACTTGGGACCCCACCCAGTTCGGGTTTGTAAAAGGTAGATCATGTCTCCTAAACCTGATTGACTTGTTTGAAACAGTCACCAAAGCCGTAGACAAGGGTAAGGTGGTTCACACAGCCAATCTAGATCTCGCCAAGGCTTTTGACACCATCCCCCACTCTGGAATTATAGATAAACTCACTAATCTAGGTATAAATCCCTATGTCACAAGATGGGTTGCCAAGTGGCTCACTCACAGAGCCCACATTATGAAAGTAGCAGACTCCAAATCCAACTTCAGACCAGTGACAAGTGGACAAGCCACAGGGCTCAGTCCTGGGTCCTCTCCTGTTTGGTATCTACTTTTCTGAAGTACAGGCTAACACAGAAGGTCTTTGGCTAACAAAGTTCACAGATGACTGCAAACTAGGAGCCATAATTGAAACTTCTAATGATGTGGACTTCCAAGAAAAGGCCCTCACTGAGACAGATGCCTGGTGTCAAAGCCATGGCCTCAAGCTCAATGCCAAAAAGTGCATTGTCATCCCCTTTGGTAAAAACTCTGTACCCATAATCTACCACATAGGTGGTAGTCTACTTAACACCGAAAGTGTGATAAGAGACATTGGGACACAGGTGGACAGTGATCTCTCCTTTGATAATCACATTGCCACAGTAGTCAGGAAATCCTTCTATGTAGCACACATCATCACAAAAGGTTTCTCATCCAGGAAAAAAGAGGTCATTGTTCCCTTCTACTCGTCACTCATTAGACCTTTATAGAGTACATTGCCCCTTTTGGCATTTACCTCACAAGACATCTACAACAACTGGAAAGGCCACATAAATACCTCACAAAAAAGATTACTGGCCTCAAACAGATGCCTTACACAGACCGTCTCAAAAAACCCCAGCTTTACTCCATCGCATATCGCCTACTCAGAGGTGATCTCTGCCTAACATACAAAGCTATGTCAAACCCAGAGCTGTTGGACATGCTCCACTTAAAGAAATTCCAATCCCTCTGAGCTACACGGTCTGGGGACCTAAACCTTGTCAAGACAATAAACAGAACATGCTGGAGGGATAGATTCCTGTCCAAGGAACTTCCCATATTCTGGAACAAACTACTTACCTATATCAAACAAAGCTCCTCATTAGCACTCTTCAAGAAAAATCTTGATGATTGGATGGGAAATAGGAAATTCACCCCAGGGATCACCTCTGTGGCTCTGCTCGACAGGGGCACAGGAAAATAATTTTCTTGGGTGGTGAAAGCCATGGTACCCTTTTGGCTAGGCTTGTATAGGCCCTAGGGCTGCTAGCCTAGTACCTACCTATGAACCTATGAACCTATACCTCTCAGCCTCAGAGCAAGAAATCTGGACAAAGCCATAAACAGAAGTGGGGCAAAGGCCCAAAAATAAGAATAATTTTTAAATATTGTTTTTATAAATGTAGAAAAGTAATAGAATAGTAGGTCTTGCATTAGTATTAATTTTCTGAAGGGTATGAAATCTGAAACTCAAATGTCTGTCATTATTTTATAACTTCAGTCTTTAATGATTTGCCACTAATTTGCCAAAAAACCACAATTTTATGAAAAACTGACCAAAAATGTGATGCAGAAATATAAAATAGCCACATAATACAGCTGTGAACCTATCAAAGAAGGAACACTTTTTAATATTAGTACTGTTAACTTAGGCAACTGACAAAATACGAGTCTACATACATACCTCTCATCCTCTTAATGCAGAAATTCTGGACAAGGCCAAATATATAGGGGAACATACAAACAGTACTAAAAGTTGCTCTTGTATAAACTTAGTTGACAGAACAACAGATCTTGCTTTAGCATGCATTTTTCTGAAGAATATGATGTCTGAAACTCAATGTCTGTCATTATTTAATGACTTTATTCCTAAATGATGTGCCAGAAAACCACAAATTTTATGAGGAACAAACCAAAAATAAGAAGCAAAAATCTATTCATTCTGCACAAATACGAACAGTTAAGAGGTATAGTTCAGCCGGGGCTGTCTGAATTTGCTGCCTTTCCCCCTCACCAAATCATGGTTGAATGGGGCCTTCCCCCAACAGCTATTCCAATGTCCCATTACTTGACTATTTCACACCATTTACCATAAACACTATAATGTGCTTACTGCTTTACTTCTATGATGATTTGGATTTCATTTAAAAGTTTTATTTTACATTTTATAGCACACACACTAATAGACATCTGCTAAACAAAGTAATTCAGTCTCACAATAAAAATAGACTTAGCATTAAAACTTCTCTGCCCTTGAAACTCACATTAATTTAAACAGCATTGAAACCCACATTAAAAAAAAATACATCTGGCCAGTAGCAGATAAAGATTAACTTTGGGCCGTTTTCAAATCATAGGCCCCTTGCACAAGAAACATACATATGTTCTTTCATACACCTTCTTGATTCTATTAAATGATATTCCTCATATAATACAGTACAACTGTTAGAGGGCATTTTAAATGTATTGTTTTGTACATTTTTCCAGTAAACAATGAAACAAAATGCATTCACTAATAATGACAAAACTGCCCAGTTCAGAACATTTCCATCATAAAAGTCTACTTGGACGTTTACAATCCACCAGTGTCAGTAAATATGCACAATCTCTGCAGAAGTAATTGTCATCTAAATAATTCCACATTAAAGAGATCTGTAATTAATGAAGCGGTTGCTGCTAGAAAACACTTTAATATTTAATTGTTTCATCTACAAATAAAGTGCCTGTTACCTTTGAATAAATTGCCTATGTTACAATAAAAAATGATAAGCTATTAATATTGCAATAGGGAATGGATGGCAAACTGATAACAGGTTCATTGTTACTAGGTATCTCCACCAAAGAGGAGATTCTCAGGACTGCAGCATCCAGTCCCTTTAAAAATACAACACAGTACAGTATCAGCAATTTATTTATTTATTTATTTCAGTTTGATGACGGGGAGGTCCACTGGGCTCAGGAGCCCATTTTCAGTGGAGGCCCGAGGAGAAAAGCTCCACATTACATAGTAAACATTAAGATACAACAAATTAAAATAAAATATTTAAAGATAAAATTACATTGTAAATCAGAGACATAATGTGGTACATTGGTTACATAGCATCTGAGTCATGTGATGACTTGAGTATTTCAGTGGTTACATAGTATCTGAGTCTTGTGATGGCAGTATAAGTACAATGCTAGGGAGGGGAGAAAAGGGATAGTAGACTATTTACAATATTTACATTATGCATACAAGATAACATTGTTAGATTAACTAGTATCCGGGGGAAATAAGGTGTTTAGAAATAGACAGAGTATAGAAATAAAATTTAGAAGAGAAAGGAAAGAAGGCTTGGTGGGGAAAGTGCAATTGCACTTCCAGTTGGAGGAGAGGTGGTAATGGAGTTGGGATTTGAAGTTGTCAAAGTTTCTGTGGTTCTTAATGAAGGAGGGAGAAAATTCCATTTTTTGGCTAAGGAAAAAGACAGGAGAAGCTGTCCAGCAGGGCAGTTTGGTTTGTAGACAGTGATTAGGTTTTGATGAGCAGATCTAAGTGGCCTGTGAGGGGTATATGTTTGTAGGATGTTGGATAGTGCTGGACATTTAGTAGGGTTAAATAATAGCCTGTGGGCAGTAGTAAGTTGGAGATAGTCTAGATAGTTGGGAAGTTCTAGCTAGTTTAGTAAGTGGAGGGCAGAACAATGGTGGGAGGAGTATTTGGCTTTGATGGCGAATTTTGAAATTTTATTATAACAACTTTCCATTTTGGAAGAGATGGAGGCAGATAAGTTAGTTAGTAGAGGAGTGACATACATTAGTGAGGGAAGAAGATAGGTAGTGGCGAGAGTTTGTCTAGTAGAAGGACAGAGATAGTGGATGTTTCTGTATAGCAAGCCAAGTTTTTGATGTGCTTTCTTAATGTTTAGTTGAATATTGGTGACAAATTTTAGGTGTTCATCTATAGTTACCCCAAGTAGTTTGGCGAAGGGAACAATTTCTATGGTTGAATTGTTATGGGTTCTAATATGGAAATCAAGAGGGGAGGATTTAGAGGGAGAGAAAAGTAATATTTTGGATTTGTTAGCATTTGGATATAGGTGGCTTTGTAGCATCCAGTTCTCAGTGGTGGAGAAGGCAGTTTGAGTGTTTTTTTGAAGTTCGGGGAGGTTGGTGGCACAGCAGATTAAAGTGGATTCATCTGCATATTGTACAATTTTGGCATTTGGGATGGCAGAGTGGAAATCATTGATAAAGACGTTAAGCAGCATTGGGCCAAGAATGGATCATTGGGGAACCCCAGTGGGGGGTGGGAAGGAAGTCAGAGGTGCCTTTTCTCCATTTTACAGCTTGAGATCTGTCAGATAGGTAACTTGAGAACCAGGATAGGGTATTGTGAGAGAGGTTAAGGTTAGCAAGGTGGCTTAGGAGATGAGTATGGGAGGCTGTATCGAAAGCCTTGGAGAGATCTAATAGAACTGTACATACTACTTTTCCAGAGTCACGGGAGTGGTTGACTATATCAAGGAATGAGACAAGAGCAGTTATAGTGCTATGGCCAGGACGGAAACCATGTTGGGTTTGAGAGATAAGGTGGTTTTTGGTTAGGAAAGGCACGAGTTGGATGTGAATGCATTTTTCCAATATTTTTAATATTGGGGAGAGGATGGCTATGGGGCGAAAGTTAGAGGTATTATTATTTTTGCCACCTTTGTGGAGTGGATGTATAAAGGCAGCACACCACAGCTTGGGGGCATAAGATTCCTGTATGGATCTGTTGATTAGAATGCTAATTGGGAAGGCAATTTCGTCTGCAGCAATTTTTAGTAACTGAGATAGGATGTTATCTGGGGCATTGGAGCATGGTTTTAGTTTGCAGAGAAGTTTTTTTATCTAGGAGGTAGAAATAGGTTTAAGTTCAAAAGTTGGGGGTGAGTTGGGTTTAGAGGCTGGGGAAGAGTGACTGACCTATGTGGATGAGTTATTATTTGGGAAGGTCTTGGTTAGTTTGGCTATAGAATTAGTAAAAAAGGAGTTAAATAGAGAGACGATTTCTGGATCACACTTAGTAGTGTCAGGGCAGGGGTTGTTTTTGGTACCTGGGTTGAGAAATGAGTTAATGGAGTTCCGGAATTGTTTGGGGTTTTTGGAGTGGTTGGCTTGGAGTTTCATATAGTGGGACTGTTTGTCTTTGATTATAAGCCTTTTAGTAAGGATGTGGAGTTGCTTATATTTAAGAAGGGTTTCAGTCTGTTTATTGTATTGATAAAGTTTCCAGCATTTATCTCTTTTTGCATAAGTTTTTTGGTTTCCTTAGTTAACCATGGGGCAGAGCTGGATTTTATTCTTATTGTTCATGGTGGATCTAGGGAATTGAGTACATTTAGGAAAGTTGAGTTAAAGTAATCAACGGCATTGTCTAGAGGAAGCGTTTTTAGAGTGTTCCAGTTTGTATGTTTGAGGGTGTTAGAGAAAGTTATGGGGTTGAAGTTTGTAAGGTTATGTGTATGCATGTATTGGTGCTGGTGAGGTGAAGAGTGGGTTGCTCGGTAGATAAAAGCAGGCAGGTGGTCACTAATAGAGTCTGGAAGGATGCCTGAGTGTTAGATGTTGTTTGGGTGGATAACTAGGATCTAGTACAGAGTTGATCCTGGGGTATTGATTTTATTAGGTCTAGTAATGGAGTTTGTAAATTGGGTAAAGTTGAATAGATTGACAGATATGGCTGGATTCTCATTGTTAATTTTGTTCCAATCTATGTTAACATCACCTAGTATGTAGGTCTCTAGGTTAATATTAGTTGAGGCCCATTGGAGAATTTCTTCTAGAGTTGTGGTGCTACCTGGTGGAATATAAAGGGATATGATGCAGATGCTTTTATGAGCAATGCATCTATATACTGTGGGAGTAGAACGCACAGCCTTTTGCATCAAATGCAAGTACACTACCTGTTGTGCTACTAACAATAAAAGGCGACTCAGCATAAGCAGCATTAAACTTCTCTTCAAGCTCTCAGCTCCTTGTAAAGTTCACTTGATACTCAACTGCATCTCTCAACTTTGAAGCAAGTGTGCATGCACGATGTTCCAGGACTTTCTTTTTACAGCTGGAGGACTGCAGCCCAATAACATGAGCCGCCCCTGCCTTACATGGAAATTCTATCCACATTATCCCTCACAGCTGTCCAGGTTTTCGCCTTATATTTTTGAGCTGTTCCTTGTAAGAATCTGTGGTTTTCTGGAAAATCATGGAAGATTGAAGTCAATAAATAATGATATACCTTTGAGATTCATACTTCATATCCTTCAGAAAATGCATGTTAACACAAATCCTATTATTCTAGCTACTTTCTAAGTTTATAAGAACTTAGAAAAAGAAGTCACAGGTAACCTTAAGTCCAAGAGTCCAGTAGAACGAGTTTCCTTAACGCAACTTTATTAAATCAAATAACAGCGTTTTCGCCACTCTTATGAATGCAGCTTCATCAGAGAAACAAATAAAAGTGCAAAAGACACACCTTTATAGTAACAGGAAGTGACAAAACACCATATCTCATACCATAGATGTAATGAAGGTGTAACAGTTCTAAACCAAATCATTAAATTGTATTTAAAAAACAAAATAAAAAGATATGGAATATTAGGATAAGCCATAAGTATATGTTATTATGGTAAACAAGTAGGGCAGTGATGCAGCAGTTAATGCAGTTCTCTCACAGCAAGAGGTTTTCTGGTTCCATTCTCAGCTGGGGTGCCTTGTGTGTGGAGTCTACATGTCTTCACAGCATTCATGTAGGTTTCCTCCTAGTACTCCGGTTTCCTCCCCATTCCAATTACATGGGTCTGGAGTGTTTCTCCCTGAGCTTCTGCTAAAAATAGGCTCTGTCCTAGCTGGACTTTCCCAGTCAACAAATGTTAAATAAATATATGTCAACAAATGTTAAATAAATATATCACTGACCCACTTGTTATTTTGTATTTTACAATTTATTCTAAGGAATGTATAAATTCTTAGAAGTCCTTGGTCTGACATATTTTTTGTGTGTGTATATAGTTTCATATATATATATATATATATATATATATATATATCATCATCATCATCTTCTTTCGGCTGTCCCTGTTAGGGGTCGCCACAGCGGATCACCTGTTTCCATTTCTTCCTGTCCTCTGCATCTTGCTCTGTTACACCAATCACATGCATGTCCTCTCTCACCACATCCATAAAAGTTATCTTAGGCCTTCCTCTTTTCCTGTTACCTGGTAGCTTCATCCTTAGCATCTTTTTCCCAATATACTCAGCATCCCTCCTCAGCACATGTCCAAACAAATGTAATCTTGCCTCTCTGGCTTTGTCATCAAACCTTCCAACCTGGGCTGACCCTCTAATATACTTATTCCTAATCCTGTCCACCCTCGTCACACCCAGTGCAAATCTTAACATCTTTAACTCTGCCACATCCAGCTCAAACTCCTGCCTTTTTGTCAATGCCACTGTCTCCAACCCATATAACATAGCTGGTCTCACTACCCTCTTGTAAACCTTCCCTTTTACAGGTACTCGTCTGTCACAAATCACTCCTGACACTCTTCTCCACCCACTCCATCCTGCTTGTACTCTCTTCTTCACCTCTCTTCGACACTCAGTTACTCTGAACTATTGACCCCAAGTATTTAAACTCATCCATCTTCACCACCTCTACTCCTTGCATCCTCACCATTCCTCTATCCTCCCTCTCATTCACACACATATATTCTGTCTTAGTCCTGCTGACCTTCATTCCTCTTCTCTCTAGAGCATATCTCCATCTCTCCAGGATCTCCTCCACCTGTTTCCTACTCTCACTACAGATCACAATGTCATCTGCAAATATCATAGTCCATGGGGACTCCTGTCTGATCTCGTCTGTCAACCTTTCCATCACCATTGCAAATAAGAAAGGGCTCAGAGCTGATCCTTGATGTAACCCCACCACCACCATAAATGCATCCATCACTCCCACCGCAGACCTCACCACTGTCACACTACCCTCGTACAAACCCTGTACCATTCTTACATACTTCTCTGACACTCCTGACTTCTTCATACAATACCACAACTCCCCTCTAGGCACCCTGTCATATGCTTTCTCTAAGTCAACAAAAACACAATGCAACTCCTTCTGACATTCTCTGAACTTCTCCATCAACACTCTCAGAGCAAACATTGCATCTGTAGTGCTCTTTCCCGGCATGAAACCATAATGCTGATCACTAATCATCACGTCCCTTCTTAACCTAGCTTCCACTACTCTTTCCCATAACTTCATGCTGTGACTGATCAATTTAATCCTACTGTAGTTACTACAGCTCTGCACATCACCCTTATTCTTAAAAATCGGTACCAAAACACTTTTTCTCCATTCCTCAGGCATCCTCTCACTTTCCAAGATTTCATTAAACAATCTGGTTAAAAACTCCACTGCCATTTCACCTAAACACATCCATGCCTCCACAGGTATGTCATCTGGGCCAACAGCCTTTCCATTCTTCATTCTCTTCATAGCTATCCTTACTTCCTCCTTGCTAATCCATTGTACTTCATGATTCACTATCCCTACATCATCCAACCTTCTCTCCCTCTCATTCTCTTCATTCATCAACCCCTGAAAGTACTCTTTCCATCACCTCAACACACTCTCCTCGCTTCTGAATGTTTCCCTCATTATACTTTATCACCTTTACCTGCTGCACATCTTTCCTAGTTCGGTCCCTCTGTCTAGCCAATTGGTACAGGTCCTTCATAGCTATCCTTACTTCCTCCTTGCTAATCCATTGTACTTCATGATTCACTATCCCTACATCATCCAACCTTCTCTCCCTCTCATTCTCTTCATTCATCAACCCCCTCAAAGTACTCTTTCCATCTCCTCAACACACTCTCCTCACTTGTGAGTGTTTCCCTCATTGTCCTTTATCACCTTTACCTGCTGCACATCTTTCCTAGTTCGGTCCCTCTGTCTAGCCAATTGGTACAGGTCCTTTTCTCCCTCTTTAGTGTCCAACCTTTCATACAACTCTTCATATGCCTTATCCTTAGCCTTTGCCATCTCTCTCTTTGCCATGCACCTCATCTCCTTATACTCCTGTCTACTTTCTTCATCTCTCTGACAATCCCACTTCTTCTTTGCCATCCTCTTTGTCTGTATACTCTCCTATACTTCCTCATTCCACCACCATGTCTCCTTGTTGTCCTTCCTCTGTCCAGATGTGATACCAAGCACCTTTCTAGCCATCTCCCTTACTAGCTCTGCTGTAGTTACCTAGCTATTTGGTAACTCTTCACTGCCACCCAGTGCCTGTATTAACTCACCCCTGAACTCCACCTCACAATTACCCTTTTCAATTTCCACCATTTGATCCTTGGTGCTGCCCTCACACACCTCCTCCCCTTCTTGATCACCAACATCATCCTACAAACCACCATCCTATGCTGCCTAACTACACTTTCTCTGGTCACCACTTTACAGTCTCCAATCTCCTTCAAACTGGCCCTCCTACATAAGATATAATCCACCTGTGTGCATCTTCCTCCACTCTTGTATGTCAAGCTATGCTCCTCCCTCTTGTTAAAATACGTATTCACCACAGCCATGTCCATCCTTTTCTCAAAATCCACTACCATCTGGCCTTCTGCATTCCTTTTTTTAACACCATACCTACCCATCACTTCCCCATCCCCTCTGTTCCCTTCACCAACATGCCCATTGAAATCTGCTCCAATCACCACTCTCTCACCCTTGAGTACAGTCATCACCACTTCATCCAATTCACTCCAAAATTTTTCTTTCTCATCCATTGCACACCCAACTTGTGGAGCACATGCACTAACAACATTCATCATCATGCCATCAATTTCCAGCTTCATAAACATCACTCTATCCAACACTCTTTTCACCTCCAAAACACTCTTAGCATACTGTTCCTTCAGAATAACTCCTATGACATTTCTCCTCCCATCCACACCATGATAAAACAATTTGAACCCACCTCCGATACAACTAGCCTTACTCCCCTTTGATCTGGTCTCTTGCACACAAAATATACCAACCTTCCTTCTGTCCATCATATCAGCTAGCTCTCGCCCTATACCAGTCATGCTGCCAACATTCAAAGTTCCGACGAACACTACCACAGTCCTAGCCTTTGTCCTCTCTTCCTGCCTTTGGCCATGCCTTTATCCTCTTCTCATCCTTCAGCCAACAGTAGCCCAATTTCTGCCAGCACCCTGTTGGCTAACAGTACTGGTGGTGGTCATTTTAACCCGGGCCTCGACCGATCTGGTATGGAAATATTTACTGGTGTCTGCATGAAATGATTTGGTGAAGTTTTACGCCGGATGCCCTTCCTGACGCAACCCTCCCCATTTATCCGGGCTTGGGACTGGCACAAAGAAATGCACTGGCTTGTGCATCCCCAGTGGCTGGGTTATATTTATATGGGTCCCATACAGAATGCTGATAGCTTACAATGCCGACACCCATATAGCTGACTCCATATGGTCGACGTTCAGAATATCGACAATGGGGAAATGCTATCTTCCAATAGTACGGAATGGAAAAATGTTCATTCTTGTACTGTAGTGCGATCTCGGAGTTGGTATATTAAAGGTATGGGGGGTGTGAAGTTCTGGTACTGTCAATATTGTGAGTGTTGACCATATGGCTTAAGCCATATGGGTGACAGTGTTTTGGGCTGTCTGTGTTCTGTAGGTGATCTATAAATATAAGAGTAATGCTACTCAACGCCAGAAGTCTAAACCTCAAGATGCACGCACTCGAAACTCTCCTTAGCATGGAGAACATCGATATCTGTGCAGTAACAGAAACCTGGTTCAAGGCTCTCGAGAGCACCCCAGCACTACCAGGTTATACCTCATACCATGCTTTTCGGCCCCAGAACTTGGACCGAACCACAAAAGGAGGGGGAGTATCAATATTCGTCAAAGATACCCACACCTCCAGGTTGGTGGCACAGCACAAAGCATCAGAGACTATCCATGTGCAACTAACAGTGGGTAAAACTGCCTTCCAGTTTATAGCCTGCTACAGACCACCCTCCCAAACCCAGGAACCCCACTCGGCCTTCCTGAGAACACTGGAAAATATGAAGGTCTCTCCAAACACCATTATATTGGGTGACTTCAACTACCCAATCATAGACTGGGAGCATTACTCTAGCTCCAACACCCTAGCCCAAAGGTTCCTAGAATTTATAAACTCAAATGCTATGGAACAACTTGTTACCACTCCCACAAGAGGGGAAAACATACTGGACCTGATCATCACCAACATGGGGACTCTATGCTCCAGACCAGAAGTGTATCCCTCACTGGTAAGATCAGACCATAAACTAATCTCACTGGATATTCACATCCCAACCCCACCCCATGCCCAGAAAACCACAGGGAAAAACTTCTCTAAAGCAAATTTCACACTCCTCAAAACCGAGGTGGAATCCTTCAAAGCCCCCGGGCCTGTGGATAATACAGCCCAGACCGCAAAATCCTTTATAAACACATTCTATGAACACCTTCAGGAATGCATGGATCATGCAATCCCAAATAAAACCAAGACCCAATCCTCCAAAGGCAGACGTCCTGTCTGGTGGACCCCAGCCATAAACAAACTATACAATAGAAGGAGGAAGCTACTACATGATAGAGCAAAATCCCAAAAAGGGAAGGCATCTCTGATCAGTATTAGCAAAAAACTACGGGCACTCATAAAATTGTCTAAGGCCAGCTTCGAGAGAAAAATTGCACAGGACACTAAGGATAATCACAAGGCTTTCTTTAGTTATGTTAGGAACCTGGGTGGGAATTCCCAGATATGCACAGAATTAGTCCAAAATGACAAAAAATACACCGAACCCACAGATATTGCCAACATCCTAGCTGACAGGTTCAGCACAAACTTCTCCCCCCTCCCCACCAAAAGGGCTAATATCTATCCCAGCAGAGTGCTGCCCCCCTGACATCTCATATGCTCAGGTAAGAGCTGCCCTCTTCAAAGCAAGAAACACAGCATCAATGGGACCAGATGGTGTCCCAGGCTGCGTCCTACATGAACTCCAAGAAGAGCTAAACCCAAACCTAAAACTACTGTTCAATCTCAGCCTTACTACAGGATATGTACCCAAAGAGTGGCGTACAGCAACAGTGGTCCCTCTCCACAAAGGTGGTGCCTCAACGGATCCTGGAAACTATCGCCCCATAAGTCTCACTAGCTTGGTCTGCAAAGCTATGGAAAGGATCATCATGGACCTTATAAATAAAGATATTGGGGACCTGCAGACACTGGATCCTACCCAGTTCGGCTTTGTTAAGGGCAGATCCTGCCTCTTAAACCTGGTCAATTTCTTTGAAACAGTCACCAAGGCTATTGACAAGGTGAAGGTAGTCCACACAGCCTACCTGGACCTAGCAAAAGCCTTCGATACAATACCCCACTCGGGCATTATAGATAAGCTCACCAGCTTAAATATAAACCCCTATGTCACTAGATGGGTTGCAAACTGGCTCAAGGACAGAACCCACATGGTTAGAATAGCTGAAGCCATGTCAGACAGCAAACCAGTTACACGTGGCGTCTCACAAGGCTCAGTCCCGGGACCTCTCTTGTTCGGTATATATTTCTCGGAGGTATAGGCCAACATGGAAGGACTGTGGCTGACAAAGTTCGCAGATGACTGCAAACTGGGTGCCATAATAGACACTACAGCCGACACAAGCATCCTCCAAAAGGGCCTCATAGAAACAGACAACTGGTGCCAGAGCCATGGCCTCAAGCTAAACGCCAAAAAGTGTATAGTCATCCCCTTTGGCAAAAACAAAGTGCCCACAAATTACCACATAGGTGGTAATCCATTAACTACAGAAGAAGTAATTAGGGACCTGGGGACCCAAGTTGATAGCAATCTCTCATTTGACAACCACGTGGCCAAAGTGGTTAGAAAAACATTTTATATAGCCCACCTAATCATGAAGGGATTCACATCTAGATCAGGGAGGTCATCGTGCCTCTTTACTCATCCCTCATCAGGCCCATAATTGAGTACAATGCCCTTTTGGGATGTACCTTACCAGACACCTGCAGCAAATGGAAAAACCCCAAAAGTACCTCACCAAGAGGATCAAAGGGCTCAAACAGATGCAGTATGCTGCCCGGTTAAAGAAACTCCAGCTCTACTCAGTGGCATACTGCCTGCTCAGCGGCGATCTGTGCCTGACGTATAAAGCCATGTCCAACCCGGAATTAATGGACATGCTGCACCTCAGAAAATCCAAATCCCATCGAGCCACGCTCGAGGGACTTGAACCTCAGCACTGAAATAAATAGGACATGCTGGAGGGACAGATTCATAACCCAGAGGCTCCCTTCACTCTGGAATAAAATCCCAGTCCAGGTTAGGCAGAGTCCCTCATTGACTCTCTTCAAGAGGAATCTTGATGAGTGGATGGGAGATCGTAGGTTTACCCGGGTATCACTTCTGTGTCACTGTTAGACAGAGGCACAGTATACTAACCTCGAAAAGGGCATAGCAAAATTAATTTAAAATGGGTGGCGAAAGCCATACACACTCTGGCTAGGCTTATAAATGCCCTAGGGCAGATAGCCTAGTATGAACCTATGAACCTATATATATATATCTATATATATATATATATATATATATATATATATATATATATATATATATATATATATATATATATATATATATATATACATATATATATATATATATATATATATATATATATATACATATACATACATATACATATAGAGGCACACACACAGATATATATATATATATATATATATATATATATATATATATATATATATATATATATATATATATATATATATATATATATATCTAGAGAGAGAGAAAGAGAGAGAGAGATATATATCATAGCTAGCTCCCTATCCTTTGACCACCATGTAACAAAAGTAGTCAAGTAACCCTTCTATGTAAGCCCAATTAATTCCTAATATTATTTCATCTATGTCAAAAGAAATCAGCACTCCTCTAATTTCTGCCTCGATCATGCCAGTTTTAGACTATAATTTCCTTTTTAATATATAGTGAGTGAGATTGGTCAGAATTAGGAGCAGGCTTCTATTTTGTTTTTACTTTCCTCTGCAACTGTCTAAAATAAAAACTGGAGCTGCCAAATTCTTTGACTAGATCAAGAAGAATTTAGAGCTAATATCTTTGAGTATGATATGCATTTGATAGAAGCTATGGCTTCCTCTTCTCTTATTGTCCTCATGGTTGTTTATGAAATTGTTGATGCATTATGAAATGCTAGATTATTTCCATCTGCTTTAAAAGAACCCTTGATTTCTTCAATGTTAATGAAGCATAGTTTGGATCCTGAATATTTAGATATTACCACCCAATCTCTAATCTTCCTTTTATAGGTAAGGTTATCGAGAAGGTTATGTTTCCCATCTGATTCCATTCCAGTTTTTCATGATCCTTTACAGACTGGTTTCAATATTAGACTTAGAGCTCAGACAGCCCTTACTGAGGTCTTGAATGGTGAGGAATTAACAGCGTTATTCTGGTTTGGCTCTTAAGGCAGCTGTGGAGGTTCAGCAGCTAGTCCTGTTCTTTCAAAGCAAGAGGTTCTCTGGTTTGATTCTTGGCTGGGGTGCCTTCTGTGAGGAGTCTGCATGTACTCCCACCAGTCATGTGGGTTTCCTTCTGGTGCTCCGGTTTCCTTCCACATCCCAAAGACATACTTTAGGTGGATTGGACACTCTAAGCTGGCCCTAGGTGTGTGTGTGTGTGTGTGTGTGTGTGTGTGTGTGTGTGTGTGTGTGTGTGTGCATGCGTGCGTGTGTGTGCGTGTGTGTGTGTGTGTGTGTGCCTTCTGTGGAAGGTTGGAGATTGAGCTGGCAACTTGACACTGTAGAAACTCCACTGTCAATCATTCTCCAAACTGTTGTTCTGCTGTGATGACCCCTAACTGGGAAAAGCTGAAAGAGCAAGAAGATTCTAGTTTAGCTTGTTTCCATCTCTCTTCAGCATTTGAAACAGCTGATTTTAGCATTCACCTGCACCATGCACAGACTTCTATGAAGTCCTAGTTACTGTTCTGCAGTGGTTTCACTCCTGCCTCATAGAATGCACTCACTAGATACAGTTTAGTAGCCTGTGTTGTCTTCTTAGCTTACCACATGTGTAGTCCATAATAGTTAGGTTCTAGGCCCTTTGTTGTAGTCTGTGTATGTGCTTTCATTAACTGATCTCATTAGGAGAAAGATATTCAGTATCATTGCTACACTTGTGGTACACAAGTTTACTTTTCCTTTTATCAGCACTATTTGTTTAGTGTGGAATCCCCAAGACAGGATTTGCAATGAATGCAGAACTGGTTGATCATCAATCACCTGCAGTCCATCCCTGAGCCTATTTAAGTGTAACCTTGACCAATGGATGGAAAATCAAAGATTCACCCAGGGTCTGACCCCCATGTCTCTGACAGAGAGACTCAGACTGTAATGCCTGAATTAACATACTTCCTCCAACATAATCTCTAGAAACGTCATACAATACCCTCCTCCTAATAAATGCTCATCATACATAGTGACACAATTGGGAAGGATTATGCAGCTAGGCTTATAAAGGACCCAGTGGTGATTAACATAGTATATAACTATGAAATATGAACCTATGAGTTCAACATATCTTAGCTCATTTCCATGGTAATTCTTGCCAATTTAATGAACTCAAACTGCCCAGGCATAAATCCATTCATTATGATAATGGTGATAATCTGGCATTTTTAAAGTTTGTTAAAATGCTGGTGTGATTACAGATGAAAGACTGGCACTCAGGAAGAGGACATCATCAGTTGTCAAATCACCTTGATTTAATCTATAAAAATATTTTATATCAATTACCACCTTCCCCTCAAATACCTTTTGGTTGTTTTGCATGTCCTGGCTTCTTCTAGTCTTGGGAACCATGACTTCATAGCTTGAATAGCAGTGAATTTGATTGACTGAAACTACTTCAGTGTTCCACAGCTTGGTTACTTACAGGTACTCCTAGTAATTTTCTTATTAAACTGGTTGTCTGAAGTCTGTTCTTGTTACTAATATAGTCTTGTATTATGTTTAATTATTGCTTTTAGTTAATAGCATGAGATGGCTTCTTTTGGTCCCCTACTGTTTGGCCAGGTCCTTAAACATGTATCTCATGTGTTTGTTTGAGGTGACTGGAGTATGGTTAGAGGCTTCTGGTATGCATTCATTCTGTTTTCATGCTTCATAAAAATACCTTCTCAGACAAAGGACAACTACAAAGCTTTCTCCAGTTATGTCTCTAACCTCAGGGGAACTACACAACAATGCAGAGAACTTATTGTAAATTGCATCACCCACACAGAACAAGAGGTCATTGGCAACCTTTTGGCTGACAGGTTCAGCTCAAATTTCTCCCCCCAGTCCCCTCAACAGTCCAAAGGAAATACCATATTCCACAATCCCCTCCAAACATTACTAGGGAAGAGGTCATTGATGTACTTTCCAAGGCCAAAAATACTGAATCGATTACCCCCGATAACATCCTGGAATGGTTAATAAATAGCATGAGACCTGACCTCTCTGGTCCACTTCAATCACTTTACATCTGGAGCCTTCAGTCAGGTTTTGTGCCCAAGGGATGGAAGATAGCAATAGTCACTCCCTTGCACAAAGGAGGTCCAACCACTGATCTGGGAAACTACAGGCCCATAAGTCTTACCAGCCTTATATGTAAGGCCATGGAAAGAATCATCATGGACATGATAAATGAGGACATAGGTAACTTGCAAACACTGGACCCATCACAGTTTGGCTTTGTTAAAGGAAAGTTATGCCTATTAAATCTGGTGAACTTTTTGAGAGGGTCACCAAAGCAATGGATGAAGGTAAGACTGTGTACACAGCTTTCCTCAACCTGGCCAAGGCTTTTGATACAATATCCATCTCAGGCATTATAGAGAAGTGCATCAATTTAGGTATAAACCCTTTTATCACCTGCCGGATAGCCATCTAGCTCACTGATCAAAATAGGTGCGGGCCACCACACCAAGATGCCAGTCATTAACGAAGTCCCCCAGGACTCAGTACTGGGCCTGCTCCTCTTTGTCATCTATTTCTCTGAAATGGAAACAAATGCTGAAGGTTTATGGCTGACTACGTTTGTAGATGATTGCTCTCTGTGGGTTATCATTGACTCCCCTGCAGGCACTAGAATTCTTCAAGAAGCTCTATTTCTGGCTAACAAATGGTGCCCGAGCCATGGTCTTAAATTCAATGCTAAGAAATGCATAATTGTACCCTTTGAGTAGTCAGCCATCCTAGCTAATTACCATATTGATAATATGCCCCTAAGAGTTGACCCTGTGGTCAAGGATCTGCGTAAACATATAGACAATAGCCTTACCTTCGACTACCACATGACCACATTGGTGAGGAAATCCTTTTATGTTGCCCAGTTTATAAGTAAGGGTATGGCATCTAGGTCCAAACAGGTCATTATCCCACTGTACTTTTCCCTTATCAGACCAGTCATAGAGTACAATGCTCCCTTTGGTATGTACCTGACCAGGCATATGCAGAAGCTAGAGTGACCTCAGCCATTCCCTACCAAAAAAATACAAGGTGTAACAAACCTGCCTTATAAAGAGTACCTTAAAGCCCTTTTCCTCTACTCGGTTTCCTATAAATTGCTGAGGGGTGATCTATGCCTGGCTTACAAGGCATTTGTAAACTCCACACTTATACATCTCTTACATATTCATAAGTCAAAGAGTACCAGAAATACAAGTTCTAGGGGCCTGAATTTTGTCTGTAACTTAAACAGAACATGCTGGAGAGACAGCTATGTGTCCCAGAGACTGCCCTACTGTGGAACAGGGTTCCAGTGCATGTGAAGCTGAGTTTGTCTATTACCCAGTTTAAGCACAACCTAGACCAGTGCATGGGGAATATGAAACACCAGGCCTGGCACCCATGTTCCTTATGGACAGAGGTAGTTTATAAATGCCTGGCCCCAAATATCCTATTTGGATACATACCATCATTATTATTTTGGGAAAAGTTGGCTAGGCTTAGAAAGGCCTCCCAGGTTGTTAGTTTAGTAACAATCTGTGACTCTATGAATCTATGCCACTGAAACTTCCTCCTTGGTGGTTCAGGGAATTTACCAAGCTGTCAGACTTGAATAGGTCCCTCAAACATCATTTATTTAATGTGGCATATGATATCACATAATCTTTCAATAAATCTGGCATATGTTCTATATGATATCACATAATTTTTCAATACTTTGTTCTTTATGTTTTAATTATGATTTTGTCTGTCACTGATTGATTATCATTAATGATATTTTTAATATGTTATTTTGTTTTTATTTTTGTTTTTACTTGTAGTGGTGTTTAGGTTCAAGCACCTTAATAAACCTGTACTTGATCTTGTATTTCATAGCTCTGGTCAAATTGTAATAACAATACTCATTTGCTAGCCAGGTAGGCCCACTGGACATGCAGTCCCTCTTTCAGGTACTCCCAGAAACAATGGCTGGTTAAGTGACTCACATAAGTTCACAGTAGGGAAATGAGGGCTGAAGGAATCAAACCCTGAATTATATGAACTATATCTCATAGCCTTAACCCTTTGCACCAGCTGCTTATGAAGTTTTATCACTATGAAATACTCCAACCATCTCTTCAGATACATTGTTTTAAGCCATATTGATGGATTATAACCCAGCAGAAGTTATAATCTGTTTCCTCCCTGACAACTTACCCAATGGGATCATTGTGGTGCCCCCACATTCCTGCCCTCCTTTCACTTTGTTTTTCCCCCTGCTTGTTCCCCATTTCACCCCTTTTCTATCTTTCCAATTTATTTTTTTTAAAGCATAATTGCCCGATGGTGTACATTGCACATCAACACAAAGAAACAGTGAACGGCAGCAATATAATTAAATGTATTAAAAAGTATCATACACACATGTACAATTAATACTTCCACCCATATTTGAACACAGTAACATCTGCTTCAAACAACAATGCATTGACATGTGCTGCCACACAGTTAAAGTAACAGATGTATTTTATACAATCAATAGTAACTGTCACAGTTAAGTAAGGATTTACCTTTGTACTCTCATGTGCTTGCTCCCCATATTACCAATGGGGTTCATATTATGTTATCGAACTTTTACTGTGGGGGCTGTGCCCCCCCCACCAGTAATTATACATTCCATCTCCAAGATCGTGCTACAGTGAGGAAAGGGCAAATATCCCAGTATTCACTGTACTGCGATCCCACAATGCAAACTTTGAAATGCGGCCATTCCGATGTTTTGGTCGTTCGATGACGTTATCTTTTGATAACGTAATAGGAACCCTACCAATGTCGCATCTTCCCCATTATTCTGTATGAAGCATCATTGCGCCATCCCCAGTAATGTTTTATAAAGTAATATTGCACGATACCCATTTAGGTTTAGAAAGCCTTAGTGCTCAATGGTGCACACTGTACATCATCGCTAAGCATTACTAATACAAAAGTAATTCAATTTATTAGCTACAGCTGTATTCAGAATCAGTACCATCTTGCCCCAAAAAGGAATGTATCACTGCATTAATTAATACCTGCAACCAAAGAGTCAGTTAAGTTGTAGTGTATGACCTTAGCGACCATTTACTAACCTGTATCATAAAACATAAGGCAGGAAACCCTCACCAGACCAATATAAAATACTTAGAAACAGGAAAAACCTTGACACTGCCATATTCCTAAATGAACTAAAAGCAGTTGACTGGTCAAAACAAAAAAATCTACCACTAGAAGAGGCTATAGCTCACTTTAACACTAAATTCCTAAGTATCCTTGATTCCCATGCTCCAGCATGTACAATAAAATCTAGATCAAACACATCACCAGGGCTCACAAAAGATACCAAATCTAAAATCAAAACTAGAAACAGAGCCTGGGTCAGCTGGAGAACAACTAAAGCCCCACTTGACCATGTAAAATATAGTCAACTCAGGAATGATACAAAAAAATCTATTTTACTAGATAAAAAAAGCTTCTACCAAAATCTCCTACAAAAACAAAATGACCCTCAAAAGTTCTGGGCAGGCTTAAATCAACTACTTCATCCAGGTCATTCTACCACCTCAACCCTGGCTAACCACACCCATAGTTCCCCAGAGACCATAGCTGGCACTTATAATAACTTTTTCACTGAAACAATCCAATCCCTAGCAAATCAACTAACCCCCACAAACTTAAACCACACCCCTAATATACCCACTAATCACCCCCAATTTAGCTTCCAACTGATATCCACTAGTTTTATCAAAACACTTATAAAAAAAAATGGTAGTTTTTTTGTTTTGACCAGTCAACTGCAGCACCTGGAAAGACCCCAAAAGTACCTCACCAAGAGGATCAAAGGGCTCAAACAGATGCCATATGCTGCCCAGTTAAAGAAACTCCAGCTCTACTCAGTGGCATACCACCTGCTCAGAGGCGATCTGTGCCTGACGTATAAAGCCATGTCCAACCCGGAATTAATGGACATGCTGCACCTCAGAAAACCCAAATCCCATCGAGCTACGTGCTCGAGAGACTTAAACCTCAGCACTGAAATAAATAGGACATGCTGGAGGGACAGATTCATAACCCAGAGGCTCCCTTCACTCTGGAATAAAATCCCAGTCCAGGTTAGGCAGAGTCCCTCATTGACTCTCTTCAAGAGGAATCTTGATGAGTGGATGGGAGATCATAGGTTTACCCCGGGTATCACTTCCGTGTCACTGTTAGACAGAGGCACAGTATACTAACCTCGAAAAAGGGCACAACAAAATTAATTTAAAATGGGTGGCGAAAGCCAAACACACTCTGGCTAGGCTTATAAATGCCCTAGGGCAGATAGCCTAGTATGAACCTATGAACCTATAAAAACTAAAACCTACCACCCTCGCCGCTGACCTCTTCCCTGCAGATTACCTACAAATAGCTGCAGATGCCATTGCATATCCCATATCTCTCCTTATCAACAGAATCTTATCTAAAAGCACTATCCCCTCCCTCTGGAAAATATCCCACGTCATCCCACTCCATAAAGGTGGTAGTTCTACAGACATATCCAGCTATAGAGCCATTGCCATTCTTTCCCCACTAGCCAAAATAATGGAGAAATGTGTACACAAGCAACTAATGCAATACCTTACACAGAATAGCTTACTATCCAACTCCCAACATGGTTTCAGGCCATACCAGAGCACCACCTCAGCCCTTTTTTCCTTTACTAATGCCATAAACAAAAACAGGAATAACAATAGGCAATCCTCCGCCCTCTTTCTTGACCTATCAAAAGCCTTTGACATGGTCAACCATGGACAACTTATTCTTTCTCTAAAATCTATTTCCCTCAATAAGCACACAATCCAGTGGTTCCAATCCTACCTGACTGGTAGACAACAGGCAGTACTATGGCAGGGCAAACTCTCCAACCAGCTACCTCTCACACCTGGTGTCCCTCAAGGCTCCATACTAAGTCCACTACTCTTCTCTATTTTTATCAACAACCTTCATACTACTATCCCTAAAGTGACCTGTATTCAATATGCAGATGATTCCAGTCTGATCTGCTCAGTCACCTCCCCATGCTCAGTCACCTCCCCATCCGAGCTGCAAATCCTAACCCAAAATACATTTAACACTATTTAGAACTGACTCACCAACCAACGCCTACTGCTGAACCCCAATAAAACTAAACTTACCCCACTAGTAGATCTGCCACACTTTCATTCTCTTGTCATGTCTAACAATGGTACCACTATCTCCCCAGATCAACACACTAAACTTCTAGGGGTTTTCATAGACAATAATCTCAAAGTTGACCTACAGGTCAACAAAACCATACAGACCATCAATAAGAAGCTTGGATCACTGTATAGAAACTAGACATTTTAACCTCGCTGACTAGGACTGCAATCACCCGATCACACTTACTCTCTACTCTTTTATATGCCTCGCCTGCACTCTCAAACATCAACAAATCCGAACTAGGTAAGTTGTCCCATAGCTACAACCATATTGCCAGATTTGCCACTGGCTCCACCTATAGAACCCACCACTGCCAGAACCTGAAACAACTAGAGTGGCTAGAACTTCCCAGCTTAATTCAATTCAATCAGCTCTTAATAACCCACAAAATTCTGTACGACCCTGAGGATACCCCCTCACTTATAAATATTATTAAGCCATATAGCAACCTGAGATCCCTCTGGTCAGCCAACAAACTACTTGTCCAAATCCACAAAGCTAATAACTCTGCTGGTGAATCTCTTTTTGCCAACTTTGTTGGCAAAACCTGGAATGTGTTGCCAAACTATATAACCCTACAATCCTCCAAAAGTCTCTTAAAAAAAAAAACTCAAACAGTATCTCAAAGTGAACTGGCTTTGCCCATGTATCAACCCTGATTAAGTTATAAACTGAAAGCATAATCTGTAAATATCATAACATGCAACTACATCACCAAGCTCTATATCCAGTCTACTGTCTCTTGCTTTTAATTGTGTCTGTCCATGAGAATTGTGAGTCCCTATTAGGGAACACTATTAAACCATTGTACATAATCACTTTGTTTTATATTTTATAATGTTATCTAACTTCTTCTGTAATCTATGTAAGTTTGTCTATTTGGAGCTTTTCCCCCCGGGCCTCCGCTAAAAATGGACATGTATCCAGTCGGACAATCCCGGTAAACAAATGTAAAATAAAATAAAATAAATAAATAGTATGCAACAGCAGTTAAGTTTACAATTTGCTCTTCAGTCTCTAAAATAAACTCCCTACTCAACTGAGTCTGTAGCATCATCTGTTAATGCATTGATCCATTCCTATTTTGGGGTCAGATGATACTGGGATCGAATTCAGGTGCATGAAACAGTTTTGAATACTTTTATGTGTAAATCCATATTCTAACGTGTGATAGTTGCTATGGATTCTCTATAATAGGGACTATATTATAACCTCAACCATTCAGAATGTCGACAATCTCTTCATTAACACATATGTGTCGAACAGCCACGTCAGCGAATGGCCACATCATCGATATCTTTCCAAGGGAAAGAAATCGGTAGGCCAAACACGCACTACACAATGCAACAAACACTATAAAGTTGGGGGCTCCCCCCACACCTCCCCTAACTAAATATACTAACTCTGAGATCACACTACTGTGGAGAAAAGGGCAGATGTAAGACAACAGCCAGCTGATTTATTTCCCTTGAAAAGAAATCAATGATGTAGCCATTTGCTGAAGTGACGTTTGACACATATGTGTTGATGAACAGGTTGTCAACATTCTGAATGGTTGAGGTTATAATATAAACCCTCTATAATATACCTGCTAATTAACTGACTGAAGATGATGTGGCCATTTGCTTAAGTGGATGTTCGACACATATGTGTTGATGAACAGGTTGTCAACATTCTGAATGGTTGAGGTTATAATATAAACCCTCTATAATATACCTGCTAATTAACTGACTGTAGGGTAGCACATGTTCATGCACTCAATGGAGTAATATATACGTTTGTGGGCTACATGGTACTGCTTTCAAATACAGCTTTATGTAACACTTGTAACTTTTTTTGCAGTTGCTGAGCATTGGTGCACAATGCACACCATTGCACAATTATGCTTTAAAGAAAAGAACTTGAAAAGATAGGAAAGTGGTGAAATGTTCAGAAGGGTGGTAGGAAAAAAACATAGCTATCCATTTATTCAACAATAAAACATGATCATATATGCAGAATCTTCTTTCTTTTGGCTTTTCCCGGTTAGGGGTCACCACACTGGAACTCCTGTCTGTTAATGATTGGCAGTGGATTTTTATGGTGCCGAGTTGCCAGTCCGATGACCAGCATTCAAGTAAGGGACACCCATTCACACATGCACCTACCTGCATGTCTTTAAATGTCAGTCAACCCTGGGGAGGACATGCAGACTCCACACAGAAGGTGTTCCAGCTGAGAATCGAATGGGAGAATCTCTTGCTGTGAGGCAACAATGCTAACCATTGCACCACTGCGGCCTGCATGACTTTTATATCTATACCTTATATCTATACTAAACCCTGCTCTACCTCGTGTCACATTCACTTTCATTTCTTCCACCTCTCCTCACTTTCAAGCTAACCACACCTCAAATTTACTCACTACCATGACCCCAACACACAAAACTATGTTTGCACACACACTACTCTTAACTACAGTAATAGCCTCTCTTACTATACCTTATTCACTCACCTTCTTTGAAAATCTTACTCTATCTAAACAAAACCATCATTTCCAACAAACTTCTCCATCTTCATTCATCTATACCCCTAACCACAGCAACATAACCAGTACCTCTAATTATATTCTACCAAAATATCACAGAACTGCCCATATGACGTATTTCACTAAAAAAGAATTTTAATAATTTCCACAAAATCTTTACATTTCTATACTATAACCAACATCACCTCCTCCTAGACGGTGATATTCATCCAAACCCTGGCCCCAGTAATGACAAAAGCAATAACCTTGATAATGCAACTGTACCCAACACTCCTACAATAGCTAAAGGACTTAACTCCCTCCTAATAGCTCACTTGAATATCAGAAGTGTTAACAATAAAATTTCCCACCTACATGCACTCCTTGATTTGCACTCATTTGATATTCTATGTCTCACAGCTATGGCTAAAACCATCTACTCTAAACCATGAAATTAGCCCCCCCCAGGATATAATATCCTTAGATGTGACCGTATAAACAAAAAAGGTGGAGGTATAGCCATTGTCTACAAATCTAATCTCCAAGTTTCCCCCTGTAATGTGCTTCCATCATTAGACAGCAAATCTGAAGTACTGTCTATCAAACTCCAAATCAACAACTCCAAATCTATCTACCTAATTTGTATGTATCTACCCCCTGGTAACAATACTAATACTTTTGAAAACATACTTAGTTACCTATCTAACCAACTACCCAAGGAGACCATTGTACTGGGTGACTTCAACATAGACTGGTTCACCTGCAGTACCCAGAACCCTACTAACCACATCAATCTCTTTGGATTCTCTCAATTAATAACTACTCCCACTAGAATCCACAAACCTAGCAGGAAAGAAACTACTCTTGACTGGATCCTTATCAACTACCACCCTAATACTTATACTCCAGGTACCCTCCCTGATAACATCAGCGACCATATGCTTACCTATATTACTAGACAAAAACTTCATATTTCAACAACTCATAATCGCAAAACTTCCCACTCAAAAAAAACGTTAACCCAGATAGCTTCCTAAATGAATTGCTAGCATGTAATTGGTCACCTCTAACCCATCTTGAACTTGATGAGGCTGTTACCTACTTCAACACTAACTTTCTTCAAATTCTGGACTACCATGCACCTTATCGCACTATGAGATTAAGAACAGTAACTGCTCCATGGCTAACTAAACAAACAAAGCAAAAAATGCTCCTCAGAAATAAAATCTGGGTTAAATGGAGAGCTACCAAATGTCCATCTGATCACCTCCTCTTTAAACAGTTAAGAAATGCTACCAAAAAAGACACTCTTAAGGACAAAAAAGACTACTACCTTCACCTCCAACAATCCAGTGAACATACCCCAAAAAATTTTGGTCAGGGATAAACTTCTTCAGCCAGGACACCCTACTACTCCTGTCCCATCAGGTTTCAACCATAATAATTCCAACCAAATCCCTGATGCCTTTAACAACTACGTTACAGAAGCCATACAAACCCTAGCCAATTCTTTACCTCCCTCTTCTACTTCCCTACCAAATACTTCCAATTCTTCAACTCCTACCTTTCACCTACAACCTGTTAGTACATCTCTTATTTACAAGCTACTTAAAAAAACTGAAACCTTGTACCCCATCAGTTGACCGTCTCCCATCAGAATACCTACAAATTGCCACAAAAGCTATATGCTACCCCATATCTATCCTTATTAATAGAACTATTTCTGAAGGTAAAATTCCTACCATCTGGAAAGTATCCCATATCATCCCTCTTCATAAAGGTGGATCCTCTACTGAGCTCTCTAACTTTCAACCTATTGGCTTACTCTCCCCATTATCTAAAATAATGGAAAAATGTATTCACAAACAACTACTTAACCACCTACTACAAAATAACCTACTAGCAAACTGCCAACATGGCTTTAGACTATTCCACAGTACTATGACTGCCCTACTATCCTTCACTGACACTATAAATAAAAATCGGAACAATAACTCCTTCTCCTCTGCACTATTTATTGACTTGTCAAAAGCCTTTGGCATGGTCAACCATAACTTACTTCTAAACAAACTAAATTCCTATTCTCTTAATCCACAAGCATTACAATGGTTTAGGAGTTACCTTCAAAATAGACAACAAGCAGTACTTTGGAATAACAATCTATCATCATTACTTCCTGTAAATATTGGAGTCCCACAAGGCTCTATCTTAGGTCCCCTTCTTTTTTCCTTATTTATCAATGACCTACACTTGAACACACCCCAAGCCACCTGCATTCAATATGCAGATGACTCAGCCTTAATCTGTACTGCTAAAAATCTAGCCTCCCTCCAGTCACTTACCCAAACTGTATTCCAAAATGTTGAAAACTGGTTTATGCAACACTGCCTCCTCCTTAATCCCCAAAAAACAAAACTGCTACGTTTTACTCCAACTCATAAATCACCCAATCCATTCTTTACCATTACCTTTAACAATTCCACCAACATAACCCCAGATACTACCACTTGGCTACTAGGACTTACAATTGACAATCGGCTTAACTATGATGACCATATTAACTCCACCATAAAGTATGTTAACAAAAAACTAGGTACTCTCTATAGAATTAAACCATTCCTTACCCCTTCAGCCAGGAAAACTATTGCCCAAACCCACCTCATTTCTACCCTCTTCTACACCTCTGCCATATATACTAACTTATCAAAAAACAACCTCTCCAAACTTTTTCACTGTTATAATAACATAGCTAGATTCATCACATGCTCTCCCTTTAAAACTCACCACTGCCTTAACCTCAGACAACTAGGATGGCTAGAAATACAGAACCATATACTCAGTAAACAGCTACTCATAAGATCCTGAACTACCCCAATAATACCCCTATCCTCACTGATCTGATTTCACCATATAAAAATCTAGCTACACTACGTTCTGCCAATAAACTTTTGGTATCCTCAATCAAATCTAACAACAAAGCTGGTGATTCTCTTTTCTCTAATACTACAGGTAAAAACTGGAATCTGCTCCCTACTGAACTATCTACCCTAGCTTCTACTTCTCTATTCAGAAAACATATCAAAGAACATCTCAAAACCCAGTGGCTCTATCCTTGTGCTAACCCAGACTGAAATCCTCTGCCCCCTCCTGCTCAAATCCCTTTCCCCTCACACTAACCTAAGCCTCCAAACCTACTTTTTTCCTCATTATTTATATTAAAAGTAAAATTACAATGATCTTACTCTGTTTTGTGTTTTGAACAAATGTTTCTTAATTTATATTTAGTTAACCTTTAGTACAATGGATATAGTCCATAATTATATTACTATATTTTTCATTTAACCAGTGCTACCTCTGTACTGTATTTTTTATATACATGTCCTTTTATATATTATTAACTTTGTTACTGTTCATGTTTGGAGCTTTTCTCCCCGGGCCTCTACTGAAAATGGACATATATCCAGTTAGACTAGCCCGGTCAACAAATGTAAAATAAAATAAAATAAAATTATATATATGTGTATATATATATATATATATATATATATATATATATATATATATATATATATATATATGGTTCTACCTCACATAAACGAAACACCAAAACACCGACAAGCATAATCACCAAAACCACATAACCGACAGTACAAAACACGAAATCCCACATGCCCGACAACGAAATAACCGACGGTACACAAACACAAAACCTCATACACTCACACACCACAATCAACAAACAAAACACATTCCCCATCCAAAACCACATAACAAGCACACCAAAATCCTACAAACCCACACTAAACCTCACATACACAACTACCTACAACCCTAACCCAAACCCTAAGGTCCGTCACTACCGCACTTACCTGGCCTGCTCCTAACCTAACTCACTTATCCGCCCTAACCCAAACACAATCACTACCACTTACCTGACCCGCTCCTAACCCTAACTCACTTAACCCACCCCTATCCCCACAGACCGTCAATATCCACACTTACCTTAACGTCCGTCACTACTGCATACTTACACAGCCTTTTCCCATGTAGGCATCCTCGGCGTCGGTGCTTTCATCCGTCGGGTCGGTCTTCTGCACTGTCGATCTTCTGGGTCCCGTCGCGCCGGTCTTCTGAGCTGTCGATCTTCTGGGGCTCGCGATTTCCGTGTCAATGTTCCGGCATGTCGTTTAAGTGAGGTAGAACCATATATATATATATATATATATATATATATATATATATATATATATATATGCAGATATATATGCAGAATATTAGGTGAATTTGCTGTGTCACCCCCAGAGAGAGGGGTGACCAAAATACAGTCATGTTGTATAATCAATTTGACTGAATGAAGGGTGTGAAGAGAACATGTGTGTGAAATGGAAAGCTATGTATGGGACAACATTTTTGTTTGGGACAGGTGCCCTTTATTGTTTTTTTTTTTTTGGAGTGAGAATAATGTTGGGGAAGAGACATAGGTATGTCTGGGTCAGGTAGGTTGGGTAGGTGAGGAAGCAATTGCAGACACACAGGGCATACAAGGCAAGATACAGGGATGGTGAAGGACACAAGAGGTAAGTGAACACTATGGTTGTGGTGAGGGTGGGTTGACAGTGACAATCAAGTCATCACCCACTGGACTGTCATCACTGTCACCTCAATGGGCTGAAGGCTACAAATATCTGACATCGGCATCTCCTCATGTTATTCAGTACAATGATGTAGAACAGTGTCTCCATCCATTGTAGGTGTGCACCAACTGTGTGGTACAGAATCCTATACACCAACCCTGGCAGTTCATCACTGGTGATAAAATCAGCACCTGTGCCACTGCTCCTGGAGGAAACCACTGGCCTATCCTGTGGGGCAGAACTACCTGAGGGGCAAGGTAGTGGTGGGGCAGCAGAGGGGGTGCTACCAGGTTGCATCCCAAACAAGCTGCACCTTGGTGTCATTACTGGTGGAGTGTGGGCAGGTGGATCCTGTGGGGCAGGCCTACCCTGCTGTGCTGTGGGGAAAAAAAATTAAAATTAAAAAAAAAAAGACAGAAGATAAGGGTCGGGGTGAGAGAAAAACAAGGCAGAACTTTAGCAACTTCATATGTGACACACAATGCCTTGATACAATTATTTGACTCTATTCTGTATTCTGTTACCCTTTACTTTTTAGACTACCAACTCCTAACAAATAACTTTTTTACAATTAAGACTACCTAGCTCCTAACAGATGCACAATATACTGTTGATTTCAGCAAGCAATCCTTGATGTGTGTATATATTGCACATGTGCATGTTCCAATTATACTGATTACAGTTTACAGCAGGCCATTGGTGCCACTGCTTTAGAGGTCTGATGTTACATTGCAATATTGCTGAAAACTTAACAGTATTGTATATTTTGGAAATGTGATTTTTTGAACCCACAACCTCTGACTTTGCCTTTTGTCTTAGGTTCATAGGTTCATAGGTTTATACTAGGCTATCTGCCCTAAGGCATTTATAAGCCTAGCCCAAATTTTTGTGGCTTACGCCACCCCTTATATGAAAAAATACTGTGCCCATTAGTTTGTTGTGCCTCTGTCCAGCAGTGACACAGAGATGATTCCCAGGGTAAACCTACGATCTCCCATCCACAGGTCTAGATTTCTCTTGAACAGAGTCAGCAAGGTGCTCTGCCTCACATGGACCGGGATTTTATTCCACAGCATAGGGAGTCTCTGAGTGATAAATCTATCCCTCCAGCATGTCCTATTTATATCCGTGCTAAGGTTTAAGTCGCTTGCACTAGTGGTTTTGGTGGATTTGGATTTTTGAGGTGGAGCATGTCCATTAATTTCGGGTTGGACATGGCGTTGTATGTCAGGCACATGTCACCTCTGAGCAGACGGTATGCGACTGAATAGAGCTGGAGTTTCTTCAATCTGGCAGCATATGACAGATTTTGGAGTCCCTTTATCCTTTTGGTGAGGAACTTTTGGGGTCTCTCCAATTGCTGCAGATGTCGGGTGAGATACATCCCGAATGGGGCATTGTACTCGATCATTGGTCTGATAAGTGAAGAGTACAGGGGAACAATGACCTCACTAGATCTGGATGTGAATCTCTTCATGATCAGGTGGGCAATGTAGAAGGTCTTTCTAACCACTTTAGCAATGTGAGTGTCAAAAGAAAGGCCACTGTCAACCTTGCTCCCCAGGTCCCTGATAACCTCTTCTGTGCTTAGTGGATTGCCACCTATATGGTAGCTTGGGGTTACCTTGTTTTTCCCGAAGGGTATGACTATACATTTTTTGGCGTTTAACTTTAGGCCATGGCTCTGGCACCAGCTATCTGTTTCCGTGAGTCCCTTCTGAAGGATATCCGTGTCTGATGCACTTTCCACTATGGTGCCCAGTTTGCAGTCGTCTGCAAACTTTGTCAGCCAAAGTCCTCCCATGTTGGCCTGTACTTCTGAGAAGTAGATGCCAAACAATAGGGGGCCAAGGACTGAGCCCTGTGGGACACCACTTGTGACTGGCTTGGAGTCTGACATAGCGCCAGCAACTCTAACCCTGTGGGTTCTGTCCTTAAGCCAGTTTGCAACCCATCTTGTGACATATGGGTTTACATTTAAGCTGGTAAGTTTTTCTACAATACCGAGTGGGGTATTGTGTTGAAAGCCTTTGCAAGGTCAAGGTAGGCTGTATGGACTGCCTTTCCCTCATCAATGGCCTTGGTGACTGTTTCGAAGAAGTTGACCAAGTTCAAAAGGCATGATCTTCCCTTGACAAAGCCAAACTGGGTCGGGTCCAATGTCTGCAAGTCCCTATATCTTTGTTTATGAGCTCCATTATGATCCTCTCCATAGCTTTGCAGACTAGACTTGTTAAGCTTATGGGGTAATTACCAGGGTCCGTAGAGGTGCCGCCTTTGTGGAGTGGGACCACAGTTGCCGTCGCCACTCCTTGGGCACGTATCCTGTGGTAAGGCTGAGATTAAACAGCTGCCTTATGTGCGGGTTTAATTCCTCATTTAGCTCATGTAGCACACAGCCGGGGACACCATCCGGTCCCATTGATGCTGTGTTTTAGCTTTAGAGAGCAGCTTTCACCTGCGCATTTGAGATGTCTGGGAGGCTACACTCGGCTGGGATAGTTATCTCTCCTTTAGGGGGGTGAAGTTTGCACTGAACCTGTCTGCCAGTATGTTGGCAATGTCTGTGGGTTCAGTGATTTTTGTATCATTTTGGACTAATTCTGAGCATATCTGGGAGTTTCCACCCAGGTTCCTAACATAGCTGAAAAAGGCCTTATGATTGTCCTTTGAATCCATGGCAATTTTTCTCTCAAAATTGGCCTCAGTTGATTTTATGAGTGCTCGTATTTTTTTACTAATAATGATCAGAGGTGACTTCCCTTTTATGGATTTTGTTCTATCATGTAATAGCTTTCTCCTCTTATTGTAAAGTTTGTTAATGGCTGGGGTCCACCAGACTGGACGTTTGCCCTTTGTGGAAAGAGTGTTGGTTTTATTTGGGATTGCCTGATCCATGCAGTCCTGGAGGTGTTCATAGAAGGCATTTGTAAGGGCTTCCGCAGCTTGGGTTGTGGTTTCCACTGGCTCAGGGGCCTTGAAGGATACCACACCAGTCTTGAGTAGTGTGAAGTTTGCTTTAGAAGTTCTTCACTATGGTCTTTTTGTTTGGGGTGGGGGGATGTGGATTTCCAGTGAGATTAGTTTATGATCAGATCTCACCAATGAGGATATACTTCGGTGTGGAGCATTTTGTCCCCATGTTTGTGACAATGAGATCTAGTATATTTTCTCCTCTCGTGGGAACAGTGACTAGCTGTTCCATGGCATTTGAATTTATGAACTCCAGGAACCATTGGGCTAGAAAGTTAGGGCTTGAGTAATGTTCCCAGTCTATATTCGGGTAGTTGAAGTCACCCAATATGATGGTGTTTGGAGATACATTTATACCCTCCAGTGTCTTCAGGAAGGCTGTGTGGGGTTCCTGAGTTTGAGAGGGTGGCGTGTAGCATGCTACAATTTGTAGAGCAGTTTTGCCTATGGTTAGTTGCACCTGGATGGTTTCCGAAGCTTCGTGCGTTGCCACCAACCTGGAGGTGTGGTCTGATGTTTTAAGACTATTTGTTATTAAGATAATAGGTTTATAATATATATTTTAGTTAATGATGGGATCTTAGTATTGAATTATTTTTAAAAATATTGACTGGCTTTTGTTCCCGAGCCAATGTTTCTATGTAAATAAGGTTTTAAGTAAATACTTAGTATTTCTTTAAATGTTGGAAAATCATTGTGATGTCACTGCCAATTTAATTATTTAACATGGCAATGAAAGCCTACTGTTGTTTTAATTTTGTCTGATGAAGGTGAGGAAAATTTCCTTGCCGAAAGCGCTCACGTATTAAAGGGTTATTTGACTTTCTGCCTTTTCCTTGCTTTTTGGATTCGTTGCCTTTACAGTTTTTCACTTGTTTGCTCGTTTTTTTTGTGGTTCAATTGTTTGTTATGTCGGAGGCAAACGAACCAGCTGAGCAAGGGAATGAGTGAATTAGAATGGACAGTCAGCCCTTATTATTTACTCAAAATGAAGATTTTCCTTCTGGTGCAGAAGGACAGCAGCAAGCAGGTTTAAACAGTTCCGGACCTAAAATTATGCAAGCGACTAATTCCATGTCGCAAAATGACTTGACCATCTTGATAAATCTTCTTTTAACCAAGGTAGACAATCTGTCTCAAAGGATTTTAAATCCTAGTGGTAACTTTGTTAATGCTGGTACGCAAGCGCCAACTCTACCATTACACAACAGCTCTCGCACTTCTCCCTCAATCGAACGGAGAAACATAACTGTTGGTGTTGACAACATCGAAAGAACTGCTTCGGGTAACCAACAGTTGAACGTTAGTGGAATTAATCAACAACAGAGTGTTGCTCCTAATGGGAATGGTAGCAGCTTGCATTTACAACGGAGTGGAGTTCTCAATGGGAATACTGGAGCGGAGAACAATAATCCAAATTTGGCAGACAGGACTTCCAACACCATTATACTGCCAAGGCTGTCTTCCTTTTGGGCAAATAATAACTTTTTTTCTTCAAATGGGAATAATAGCGGAGCATATGGATAAGATGAGAGGGTGAGTTCGTTTCTCAATGAATTAAACCTTTTTGATTTAAAACTGTTTCGTTGCAGGAAACTGCAACTTGAGATTTCATATCTCCGTGAATGTGCAAACAGACATATTGTGCCTAAAGGGCTGCACCAGTGACGGTACCCAGCAGGTACAATAAAGAATTCTGAACTTCACAAGGAACTTATTAATATGTTTGACAAGCAGGGTATTGAGTTCATGGAATGTCTTATAAAACATTATGTGCTTGAAGTTAATGTGTTACAGGATGATTTGATCAAGCTTGAGACTTTCTTACAGGGACATACTGATTTTAGTCGGTACAAGTTTGACTATCAAAGAGTGTTATCTAGTATAGAAATTGCTATTGAAAAAATGGTAAAAAATAAAAAACGAAAAATTGATAGAGATGTCATAGAATATCAAAATAACACTGCCTAACCCCCACCCCCATTTGGTCAGGTTGCTACCTGGAGACAACCTGTTGAAGGAGGTGTAGATGAATCTAACATCAACAACACTACCCCTGGGGAGGATAACGAATTACAACCAGTCTGGAGAAGTGAACGTATTAGAAACCAGGGAGCTAATAATGATCACCAGGGGAGAAATAGTAATAACATCGTCAACCAAGGGTCAGATATGGATTGCAATGCATCTAATAACAATCAGGGTTTTCAGAGAGGGACTACCTCCAGGAACACCACAACGAACAACAATTATCGGGGACGCAATTATCAAAAAAATAAAAGGGGCAATCAACGCAGGCGTTAACCCCAGGACAAGGCATTACCAATAACGTAGTGAATGTTGAACAAAAGCCAACCATTTTATTTAATAATAATGGGGACTTTAAAGTTTATAATTATACTATTTTAACAATTGATGCAAATATCATTGAATTTTTATCTAAGGGCCTGTCGTTTGTCCCCGATAAAAACTGCAATCTTGTTAGTACCATTGTTGATTTAAAACTGTATGCCCGTAAATTAAATCTTACGGTACTTTTAGGAAACACTCCTTCTCTGCTTGATACACACAGAGTATCTAGTGTTTTCAATCCACCACTTAACAATACTCTCAATATGTTTGAGAGAATGTGTGAGTTGGACCTTCGAGCAATGAATAAACATCATTATAGGTTTGGCAACAAGACAAAAACTAGTTTGAATATCACTGATGCCGAGTTGGCTTTCATTGATTTACTTAATAAGTGCCATATTAGAGTCATGGCACCTGATAAAGGGGCGGCCTCATTTTCATGGACAATTTTGAATATGAAAATAAAATGTTAGAATATCTTCATACAGGCCCTTATGCTCCCTTCAGCCTTAATGAGGTTAATATTGTAAACAAGAAAATCAAAGAAACATTAGATGATTTATTTCTTGAATGTACCATAGATTCTAATTTATTGCAATATTTGACAATGACAGCTCCAAGGACTCCAACCTTGTTTGGCACACCTAAAATACATAAAAATCTTATCGACCCTCCCCTTAGACCTATTGTGGATGGTAGAGGGTCAGTTACGTATGCGTGTGCCAAACTGGTGGACAACATCCTTAAACCTTTATTAAAACAAGAAGCTCAAATCTGCAGAGATTCTTGGAGCTTTCTTGAAAATATTGGAAAAATTGAATTCGACCCCTCTGTAATTTTCTTAGTGGTTGATATTAAAGACCTTTATACGGTTATCCCACACAGAGTAGGAATCCAATAGACAACAGATTTTATGCTTAGGAAAGGAGTACCAAGTGACCAGATGTATCTAGTAGAAACACTATTAGACATTATCCTTGGTAGTAACTATCTTATGTTTAAAAATGAATATTATTTACAAACATCAGGTATTGCCATGGGTTCCCCCTGTGGATGTACATTTGCAAACAGTGTTCTAGCATATTGGGAACATGAGTTTTTGTTCCAAAGTGAATTGTACAAGGAAAATGTCACTTGGTACACTAGGTACCAAGATGACATGTTTTTCTTGTGGAAAAGTTCTGTTGACACTATTCCATCCTTTGTCGAGATATGTCAAATATGACTGAATTTTTGGAATTCACTCACACTGTGGGTCTGAGCGAAATTTCATTTCTTGATGTAAAAATAACTAAAGACCTTAATTCGGGACAGTTCAGATCAAGTATTTTTAGAAAACCTACTTTTTCGAACAACCACCTTCACTTTAATAGTTCCCACCCAATACACCAAAAAAGGAGCGTAGTGAAGGGACAATTTGTACGGGCTGCCCGAATGGTGTCTAATTTAATTGATTTTAGAAATGAATGCGATAATATTCAATCTATGTTTCTAACAAGAGGTTATCCATATAGTTTTGTAGATGATATCAAACAAGAAGTTTACACTAAAAGAGAATCTGGACATTTTAGACCATTACTTTGTGGGGGTAACATGGTTGTGAAAAGTTGCAATCATGACACAGGGTTTAATACCAGTTTTCTTTTTACTTATAGCATTGACGCTCATGCTATTAACAACATTATGTTTAAGAATTGGAAAATTATTTTAGAAGATCAACAGTTGATTAAACTTCTGGGAGAAAAACCGAAGATCACGTATAGGCGTGGTCCAAATCTTAAACAACTGTTAGCAAGAACTAAAACAAATAAGAAGGGGTTAGGCATGAGAAGATGTGGCACATGTCATTATTGTAAACACATTTTGGTTAGTCCTGTTGTAGAAATGGCTGGTAAGAAGTATACTATCCAAGGCTCTTTCAACTGTAATTCTAATGGAGTGGTCTTTGCGGCAATATGTAAAAAGTGTTCAGCTTTTTACATAGGTAAAACCGATAGACCACTAAAAAAACGAACATATGAACATATATATGCTATGAACAGAGGTGATTTGAACAACGCTCTTGCAAAACATATATATAATAATTCAGAGCATTGTTTTCATTTCGCAGTAATACATCAGGTTCAACCACACATTAGAGGAGGGCCTTGGCAGTTAAGATTGGAAGAGCAAGAAGCTTTTTGGCAGATACGTACTGCAGCCTATATACCTCCTGGGCTCAATGAGATATTGTCCATCAAATGTTTCTTGAAATTAATATTATTCTATTTGTTTATCTATTTATACCCACATTTGGTATATTTAAATTTATACATATGTATATATACACATATAGAAAAAATTCGGTTTTGCCATTTACTTGTATGGTCATAAGTCTTGTATTATTCAGTAGTACTATCATTTTTGGAACTATTTTTTATAAGCAAGCATTATATAGTTTTGATATAACATCTGCCAACTAGATCAGCATTTTATGTATAGAGTACTGTACCTTAAATATGTGCATTTATATATGCTTGCTTTTTTATTTATGTATTTATATTTAATTTAGATTCCTGCTTGCCTGTCCTCTTGTCCTTTTGCCTTTTTGTCTTTTTTGCCTTTTGTCTGATGTTTTAAGACTATTTGTTATTAAGATAATAGGTTTATAATATATATTTTAGTTAATGATGGGATCTTAGTATTGAATTATTTTTAAAAATATTGACTGGCTTTTGTTCCCGAGCCAATGTTTCTATGTAAATAAGGTTTTAAGTAAATACTTTTTTTAAATGTTGGAAAATCATTGTGATGTCACTGCCAATTTAATTATTTAACATGGCAATGAAAGCCTACTGTTGTTTTAATTTTGTCTGATGAAGGTGAGGAAAATTTCCTTGCCGAAAGCGTTCACGTATTAAAGGGTTATTTGACTTTCTGCCTGTTCCCTGCTTTTTGGATTCGTTGCCTTTACAGTTTTTCACTTGTTTGCTCGTTTTTTTTTTTGTGGTTCAACTGGTGATAAAATCACCACCTGTGCCACTGCTCCTGGAGGAAACCACTGGCCTATCCTGTGGGGCAGAACTACCTGAGGGGCAAGGTAGTGGTGGGGCAGCAGAGGGAGTGCTACCAGGTTGCATCCCAAACAAGCTGCACCTTGGTGTAATTACTGGTGGAGTGTGGGCAGGTGGATCCTGTGGGGCAGGCCTACCCTGCTGTGCTGTGGGAAAAAAAAATTTAAATTAAAAAAAAAAAGACAGAAGATAAGGGTCAGGGTGAGAGAAAAACAAGGCAGAACTTTAGCAACTTCATATGTGACACACAATGCCTTGATACAATCGTTTGACTCTATTCTGTTACCCTTTACTTTTTAGACTACCAACTCCTAACAAATAACTTTTTTACAATTAAGACTACCTAGCTCCTAACAGATGCACAATATACTGTTGATTGCAGCAAGCAATCCTTGATGTGTGTATATATTGCACATGTGCATGTTCCAATTATACTGATTACAGTTTACAGCAGGCCATTGGTGCCACTGCTTTAGAGGCCTGATGTTACATTGCAATATTGCTGAAAACTTAACAGTATTGTATATTTTGGAAATGTGATTTTTTGAACCCACAACCTCTGACTACACTCTAATACTGAACTGTTGTTTTGGCCTACAGACTAATGCTTGCAAACTTTCCTGTTACAGTTGAGAGATGCATGCTTAATTTGATACAACTGTATAATAAACCAAAAAAGGTGTCTTTACTTTTAGTGCTACAAAAACAGTACCATTCGGATGCATACATACCACATGCTTCTCGCATCCATGCCAATCTAGCAGCATGAGTTTCTGCATTCAGTTCTCAGTCTGTGACATCTGCAGAAAAAAACAGAACAGCACAGAACATAATACTATTATGAATACCAATCCTGACAATATCCAGCTTTCCACTCTTTCAAGTAGTCTCTGTAAGTGATGCATACACATCTATGGATTGACCCAAGTCTTATATTACAACATTGAAGGGTATCCCTCTTCCTCATCCGGAGGTCTCTATAGTGATTCCAACATTGCTCACTAGTGTGGGGCATACCGGTAGCAGTGATCAAAGCCCGGGCAAAACTGCTCCATCCCTCTGACTTGTTATCTGAGCTGCAGTAATCCCTCTGCAATAGCCTGGGCCCATGTTCATTCACTTGGAGTCCAACAAACACTTCGGACTTCTGGACACCTCAACCTTGAGCACATATCTCAAAACCTCTTCACAAATGCCTGCCATGCCTACCACAGATCAAGGCCAATATAGAATGACATTTCCAGCCAATTTCAGGTATCACCCTTACTGAAAGTGAGCACTTTTTGGTTTTGCAATATTTGAAAATGTTACGCATCCCTAACCATCGTTCAAACACAGTACTCAGGGGTGCACACTGGAGGGCAACATATTTGCATGATGGTCAGTAGTATTAATTGAATGCATCCGGTTTATGTTTGTGGCTGTCTTGGTCCTGTCTGCTACCAGGGTGGTTCATTCATCCAGTTTGTGAACTGCTGCTCTATGTGCAAACCAGATGAGCATAGCCAAACTCATTTGTGATAAGCGGCACATCAAAAAACTGTGGCCCCCAAAAAAGGTTGAAATGAGGAAAATCAATTTATGACATACACACCAGAAAATGTTAGTACACATGAGATATGTTTACATAGATCTGGATTTCAACCCTCCTTCCAATGCATCTTCAGAAAACAGGATGGGTGCCTTATCCATCTTTGCTACACAAACAGCTTTGCAACAAGGAAATGAAGTAATTCCTCACAAAACCAATGACAACTAAATGTTCACTGATATCAAGACATAAACTGTTATTTGTACATTTAATATAGTTGGATGCAGTGCACTTAGTGATCACACAGCCTGTTATGATTATTTCTTGCAAATATACAGCTCTGTCTTACCTTTCTATGTTTCTTGGTCATTCAGCAGTTATCTCACCAGTACTCAGAGACATACAGTGTGTAAGCCAGTCTATTTCATTTATCTTAAAATGTGTGAGCATATTAACTGTGAATACTATGATTTGCAGTTGCCATCAAATGAAGGACAGGTTGGATGGCACAAACAAGTATAGTCTGTTCTTTTGGGGGGAGCAAAGGTGAATTCCTGTTATGGCATGCAAGGATGCACTGTTCTTTTGGGGGGAGGGACAAGCTGAGCTAGTGTTATGGCACAAACAAGGATATATTGCTCTTGTTACTCTTCTTGTTTTGCATACTGCCTGTTTGAGCTTGCTAGGGTTGTGAAGTCAGAAACTGCAACGTGTCTCATTACTTTCTAACTTCTCTCTGTAATGATTTCTCATTACAAATACATGGTGCTAAACTGATGGCATGCAGTGATCATCAGTACTTTTGAGAGGTATGAATGTGTGAATCTTTGATGCCTGAGGACTACTATTTACTAACGGACACATACAAGTCAAATAACTCTTTGTCACATGTTACATTAATTTCTGTACAAATCTCCCACCTTTTACTTGCTTACTGTACCAAGTGATGAAATACAAAGGCATTGCATAATATTATTATACAATACAGTACATGTACTGGACTTACCTTGTAAATGCAATAGTTGTCACAGTGTTAGTTCAGGGCTGACTGTGATGCAAACAGTACACAGCCAATACATGGGGGGGGGGGGCAAAGTCTCTGTCTCTGAGTTGAGACTGCTAGAGGTCACAGAGTTTCTGTAGTGAGCCCTTTTCCACTCTGTAGCACTCTATAATATCATGTTGTGTATGTTGTGATAAGTTAAATGACTGGAAAAGAAGTTGTTGACTGCAACTGAGCTGAAAATATAAGTATCTTGCTTTTTTTTTTTACAGATTACTGTTTTTAAAATTTAATATATATATATATATATATAGCACTTTGTCTATTCTGTATCTTTACAAATCCTTATCTGTTTAAAAAACTTGTGTCTCTAGTGCTTGCTGGCTGTAGGCTATTGTTTTAACTGAAGCATTTCCTCTGTGTAATTATCTTTTGGCTAGTGGGGGCTGGTTCCTTTGTGTTCTGAAAAGCTGTTTTGGTATTTAAGCCCTAACTTTGATAGGGTTTCTGTCTTTACACACAGTGCAGACTGGAAAAGAAGTTGTTGACTGCAACTGAGCTGAAAATATAAGTATCTTGCTTTTTTTTGATTATTTTTACAGATTACTGTTTTTAAAATTTAATATATATATATATATATATAGCACTTTGTCTATTCTGTATCTTTACAAATCCTTATCTGTTTAAAAAACTTGTGTCTCTAGTGCTTGCTGGCTGTAGGCTATTATACTTGGTGGCTTTGCAGTTGCCCACCCCTACTGTGACACTCCTCCCAGTCTAGTGTCATTAGCTCATTCTGCCTAATACAGAGAGAACATTTGATAGGCCTTCTGTTCCTCCTTTTTCCCTTTCAAAAAGTAAAACAAAACTTTTTTTTTTCTTTCGCCTGAACCTCCTTGTGTTCTGACTGTGCTTCTCAAACATTTTGGAATTATACAGTATATTTCAGAGCATTTATTATAACTGTAATAGCCTTAATATTGCTACAACTCAAGTGCTCTAGGTTGCACTGCATCTGAAGTGTTTGTGTGTTTTAGCTGCTTTTCTGTATATATAGACTTTTCTGTTTCTTTTACTAAATAAGCTCTGTAAAGTTGTTTTATTGCATTTCTGCCTTTATTTCTGAGGTTTTTTTGCACTTTTAAAGTTTGTTTTTGCTTAGTTTAATTGGTAGGCTACACACTCAAGTGCGCTAGCCAAATTAAAGCATTTACTGTGTTTCTGTACCTAATTTCTGCTACTTTGTAAAAAAAAAAAAAAAAAAAAAAAAAAAATTCCTTGTTTCCCGCCTTTACTGAACTAGAATAGTCCAGTCTTCAGGTATTGCTGATCTCTGGGCTGTGTCATAGTTCCTGTGTTGCCCATATCCTTATTTGGATAGGAGGAAGCTTCTTTGTTCACCAGTGAGAGTGGGGAGCTCTGAGCAGCCTATCTGTCCCTTGAGGAGTGGTTCCAGCCCAGTGACCTGTAGCTTATGGGCGTTTTGGGCCATTTCCTATCTCTTTCTAACCCCCTGCTTTAAAGCCAGCTTTAGCGCGCTGTTGCACTTGTAATTTAAAGTTTGTCCTGTTTTTGCATTTACCTGTTGAGGCTACACACTCAAGTGCTAGCCTGTGTCACATATTTACTGCATTTTCCTGCTATTTGTTGAAAAAAGAAAACAAAAAAAATTATTATCCTTGTTTCCCGTCTTTCCTGACCTAGAGTAGTCCAAATACAGGCTTTGCTGTATTCTGGACTTTTGGAAATTTCCTGTGTTGTCCATTTCCTTTCTTGGATAGGGGGAGGTTTCTTTGTTCACCAGTGGCAGTGGGGAACTTAGAGCAGCCTATCTATCCCTGGAGGAGTGTTCCCAGCACAAGAATCTGGTAGTCTATTGGCCATTTTGGACCAATTTCTAGCTCTTTCAAATCCCCCTGTATAAAACCCGCTTTGGCGAGGGTTTTGTGCTTGTTACTACTCAGCCAAGCTCCTCGTGGTCCTGCAGAGTGGTGCTAGCAGCAGAGAGGCTAAAAGAGCGACTGCTAACCTGATAAAAGTGTTTTTTCCTGCCACTACCTGGGCGACTGTCCGATCTAGCTAAACTGCAAATATTTCTGCTTCTTGAACTGTTTTAAACTGTCTAAAGTTGTTTTTGCACCTGCACTTTTAAAGTTTGTCCTGTTTGTTGCATTTACTTGTTGAGGCTACACACTCAAGTGCGCTAGCCTGTGTTACATATTTATTGCAATTTCCTGCTGTTTGTTGCAAAAAGAAAAAACATTATCCTTGTTTCCCATCTTTCCTGACCTAGAGTAGTCCAAATACAGGCTTTGCTGTATTCTGGACTTTTGGAAAGTTCCTGTGTTGCCATTTCCTTTCTTGGATAGAGGGAGGCTTCTTTGTTCACCAATGGCAGTGGGAGCTTGGAGCAGGCTATCTGTCCCTGGAGGAGTGTTCCCAGCACAGGAATCTGGTAGTCTGTTGGCTGTTTTGGGCCAATTTCTAGCTCTTTCAAGTCCGCCTGTATAAAACCCGCTGTAGCGCGGCTGCGTGATTTTGTGCATAGCGCTTCATCGAGCAGCGCCGCTTATTTGGGTTTGAGCCTTGGAACTGATCTAGTTCTCATAATAAACACCCTATTCCTATGCTAAAGCCTAGCACTTGCTCACTAAAGCAATTATATAAGTCAGCACTAAAAAATTAAAAGCACTACACCCTCACAAACTCCCCTTGAGTAACTTGTTCCCCATTGGCCCTTTTTTCAATTATAAAGGAATTCCCAATACTATTCTAGCATGTCCAAAGGTCAGTTGTCAATCTCCTCTCCGGTCCAGCTGGTGAACCTGGGAATCTTGAGGCAATGTTACAACTGCCTAATGTACACAGACAACCCTCTCCTCCTCCCAACAAATTCCAACACATGTGAGAGATGCAACCATATAGCCAAACTGGAGGCTAAGCTCTCTCAACTCAGTACTGGCATAACCAGTCAGGAGAAGAAGGAAACCACACTCACTACAATTCCAGTCTCACATAGACCTACCACGACAGCAAACCAAACACATAAACACACAAAAACATACTTGGAGGCTCTAAATAAAAATCTGCCTAAGCAGCAAAGACCTCCAAAGCAGACACCCAAGCAACCGCTACCCCAAAACAAAACACATGGAACACATAGCTCACAAAGCCAGTGTGCCGAACAGTCACAGCCCTTAAGGCTAAACAACACACCTGATACACTTGTAATAGGTGACTCTATCATCAGGCACACTGGCGTCCGCTCACCAGGCTGAACAAGGAGAAGGTCACGGTGAGCTGCCTATCGGGTGCTAGGATCCGCCACGTAACACAAGCACTCAGGTCACTCCAAGGCAAGTACAAATATGACTCAGTCATTGTCCATGCTGGTGTGAATGACCTGAGACGTACCTCCCTGGACTACATGAAAAGAGACATAGAGGAGCTCTCTGGGCATGTAGCCCAGGCCGGTATGACCCTGACCTTGAGTAGCATCTTACCCTCACCAAGAATGATGCCACAGTATGAAGACAAGATTATCAATTTCAACAATTGGCTTAAGTATTGGTGTCATTCAAAGGGGATCCAATGCCTGTCAGCCTGGGATGACATGCTTGACAAGCCACGATGCTTCGCTAGGGACGGCTTGCACCTGTCACCCCTGGGCTTTCGGATATTGGCAAAGGCTCTTGCTACCCCCATAGTGCCTTTTTTAGGCAAGGCTCAAAAGACAAACCCACCTCCATAGGTATCACAAGGGATAAGAAACTAAGAGTAATGCTACTCAACGCCAGAAGTCTAAACCTCAAGATGCACTTTTCGAATCTCTCCTTAGCATGGAGAACATTGATATCTGTGCAGTAACAGAAACCTGGTTCAAGGCTCTCGAGAGCACCCCAGCACTACCAGGTTATACCTCATACCATGCTTTTCGGCCCCAAAACTTGGACCGAACCACAAAAGGAGGGGAGTATCAATATTCGTCAAAGATACCCACACCTCCAGGTTGGTGGCACAGCACGAAGCATCAGAGACTATCCATGTGCAACTAACAGTGGGTAAAACTGCCTTCCAGTTTATAGCCTGCTACAGACCACCCTCCCAAACCCAGGAACCCCATTCGGCCTTCCTGAGAACACTGGAAAATATGAAGGTCTCTCCAAACACCATTATATTGGGTGACTTCAACTACCCAACCATAGACTGGGAGCATTACTCTAGCTCCAACACCCTAGCCCAAAGGTTCCTAGAATTTATAAACTCAAATGCTATGGAACAGCTTGTTACCACTCCCACAAGAGGGGAAAACATACTGGACCTGATCATCACCAACATGGGGACTCTATGCTCCAGACCAGAAGTGTATCCCTCACTGGTAAGATCAGACCATAAACTAATCTCGCTGGATATTCACATCCCGACCCCACCCCATGCCCAGAAAACCACAGTGAAAAATTTCTCTAAAGCAAATTTCACACTCCTCAAAACCGAGGTGGAATCCTTCAAAGCCCGGCCTCTGGATATCTGGCCAAGACCACAAAATCCTTTATAAACGCATTCTATGAACACCTTCTGGAATGCATGGATCATGCAATCCCAAATAAAACCAAGACCCAATCCTCCAAAGGCAGACGTCCTGTCTGGTGGACCCCAGCCATAAACAAACTATACAATAGAAGGAGGAAGCTACTACATGACAGAGCAAAATCCCAAAAGGGAAGGCATCTCTGATCAGTATTAGCAAAAACTACGGGTACTCATAAAATCGTCTAAGGCCAGCTTCGAGAGAAAAATTGCACAGGACACTAAGGATAATCACAAGGCTTTCTTTAGTTATGTTAGGAACCTGGGTGGGAATTCCCAGATATGCTCAGAATTAGTCCAAAATGACAAAAATACACCGAACCCACAGACATTGCCAACATCCTAGCTGACAGGTTCAGCGCAAACTCCCCCTCCCCACCAAAGGGCTAATATCTATCCCAGCAGAGTGCTGCCCCGAGACATCTCAGATGCTCAGGTAAGAGCTGCCCTCTCCAAAGCAAGAAACACAGCATCAATGGGACCAGGCGGTGTCCCGGGCTGCGTCCTACATGAACTCCAAGAAGAGCTAAACCCAAACCTAAAACTACTGTTCAATCTCAGCCTTACTACAGGATATGTACCCAAAGAGTGGCGTGCAGCAACAGTGGTCCCTCTCCACAAAGGTGGTGCCTCAACGGATCCTGGAAACTATCGCCCCATAAGTCTCACTAGCTTGGTCTGCAAAGCTATGGAAAGGATCATCATGGACCTTATAAATAAAGATATTGGGGACCTACAGACACTGGATCCTACCCAGTTCGGCTTTGTTAAGGGCAGATCCTGCCTCTTAAACCTGGTCAATTTCTTTGAAACAGTCACCAAAGCCATTGACAAGGGGAAGGTGGTCCACACAGCCTACCTGGACCTCGCAAAAGCCTTCGATACAATACCCCACTTGGGCATTATAGATAAGCTCACCAGCTTAAATATAAACCCCTATGTCACTAGAAGGGTTGCAAACTGGCTCAAGGACACAACCCACATGGTTAGAATAGCTGGAGCCATGTCAGACTCCAAACCAGTTACAAGTGGCGTCCCACAAGGCTCAGTCTTGGGACCTCTCTTGTTCGGTATATATTTCTCGGAGGTACAGGCCAACATGGAAGGACTGTGGCTGACCAAGTTCGCAGATGACTGTAAACTGGGCACCATAATAGACTCTCCAGCTGACACAAGCATCCTCCAAAAGGGCCTCATAGAAACAGACAACTGGTGCCAGAGCCATGGCCTCAAGCTAAATGCCAAAAAGTGTATAGTCATCCCCTTTGGCAAAAACAAAGTGCCCACAAATTACCACATAGGTGGTAATCCATTAAGTACAGAAGAAGTAATTAGGGACCTGGGGACCCAAGTTGATAGCAATCTCTCATTTGACAACCACGTGGCCAAAGTGGTTAGAAAAACATTTTATATAGCCCACCTAATCATGAAGGGATTCACATCTAGATCAGGGGAGGTCATCGTGCCTCTTTACTCATCCCTCATCAGGCCCATAATTGAGTACAATGCCCCTTTTGGGATGTACCTTACCAGACACCTGCAACAACTGGAAAGACCCCAAAAGTACCTCACCAAGAGGATCAAGGGGCTCAAACAGATGCCGTATGCTGCCGGTTAAAGAAACTCCAGCTCTACTCAGTGGCATACCGCCTGCTCAGAGGCGATCTGTGCCTGACTTTAAAGCCATGTCCAACCCGGAATTAATGGACATGCTGCACCTCAGAAAATCCAAATCCCATCGAGCTACGCACTCGAGGGACTTAAACCTCAGCACTGAAATAAATAGGACATGCTGGAGGGACAGATTCATAACCCAGAGGCTCCCTTCACTCTGGAATAAAATCCCAGTCCAGGTTAGGCAGAGTCCCTCATTGACTCTCTTCAAGAGTAATCTTGATGAGTGGATGGGAGATCGTAGGTTTACCCCGGGTATCACTTCTGTGTCACTGTTAGACAGAAGCGCAGTATACTAACCTCGAAAAAGGGCATAGCAAAATTAATTTAAAATGGGTGGCGAAAGCCATACACACTCTGGCTAGGCTTATAAATGCCCTAGGGCAGATAGCCTAGTATGAACCTATGAACCTATGAACCTATAAATGTGGCAGGAAAACTCTTCTTTGTTTCAGCCTAGACCTATTGGCAACAGCAGCATTGCCTGCAGCCTCTAGCACATACAAATGGATTAAAGCATCAGCAGCTGCTAACACTCTGTCCGTGTAGACATTTTGTGTCTGTACTTCGCAACTTTTGAAATTCACAGGAAAAAACAGCATGGAGTCTACATGGATGCTTTATAACTTGTTGAATAGCTCCACCATATTGGTTGATTAGCATGCAATACAGCTGCCTATGCTGTAATTCGCATCTCTGAAACACAGCCTAAACAGATGCAATCCATTAATAATCTGCTCCATTATAAAAAGACAAATGTGTAGCTAGCCAAACTGAAGGTGAGGATACTTCCATCATGTTTGCAGGACGTCACAGAAGCATATTTTTCCACAAGATATCTTTACAGAGGAGTATTGAACTCCAGCAGGTATGCTCCTGTTTTGTTACCTACATAATACATATTTATTGGAATATATTTATATATATAATGTGATGCAAAGGCTTTTACACTTTTATCTGTATGCATTAGTTAGAAGTGTACTGATGGCATGTCCTTATTTGGCAAACCATTTCAGAAGTACACATGACTGGCAATACATGAAAATAGAATCCTGTGTGATAAATATAGAAATGTTTCAGGGCAGGTCCTTTGAAAGCACTTTCAGCATTTCAAATATGTTTTATTAGCAAAATGATTCATTTGCCTATTCTTTTGTGCATGGGAGGAGCAAAAAAGAGTTAGTTATGTCACAAACTAGACTGAACTGGTTTTTGTGGAGAGCATAGTTGATTTACTGCTATGACACAAACAAGGGTATGTTGTTCTTGTTACTCTCCTTGTTTTGCATCCTACATGTTGTTAGTATGTCACATCTGTAGACTGTTTTATGTTTTTACCTTGGATAATACTGACTGGCTACAATTACTGTTTTATCTGGAAACAGTTAATTTGTAGTTATGTGATACTTACAGTATGTGTATTATCATTATGTTGTCTTTTAGGACACAGACAATGTCAATGAGGTGAAGACCCCCATCCAGCAATGGGGAAAACAACATCATTGTTGATGCTGTCCACCAACATGGGGCATTTCTGCTAGGAAGGGATCGGCTCAATATGGCACACAGGCTACAATTATAGCAGCACATTGGTGAGAGCATTGATTCTGTGGCCAGCTTCAGGTGAACCTATAAACAGGTGCACCACAGGTCTACTGATATGATTACCCCTGCACGGAGGTGAGCAGCTGCAGTTGACTGAGACCAAAGGGTAAACAGTGGATGGCCTACTACAGAACCACCTCTTTCCCCTAGTGAAGATTTCCTTGTGATATCCTCCATCATGACAGCTCAAAGCAGAGTAGACCACAGTATGTTCTTGATGTGGACACCTCTCCTTCTGAGTCCCAAGAAGAGCTTCCAGGTAGGCTTTGTTATATGACCAGTTGAATACTGTTGTATAGTAAAACAATTAACATAAATGTTACTTCTGTGTCAAATGTCTTTTTTTTGGGGGGGGTGATGGAAGATCACTACAGTTATAAGCTTAGTTTGGAGTTGTCAACCAACTCCTTGTTGAAAGTAGAGTTAATGCAGACATAGAAGAGTACATGTATTTCCACCTGTGTTACTGTTAAATGTAATTATATTGCCCTTACCTCTTGCTTTACTTCTTTCAGAACTGTCAGGAATCCAGCAAGATATGCCTCCTGCAGATGGTAAGCCAAATAAATTTATGTTAGTTCTGCAAATCAATTTAAAGAAATATCATAATGTGTCATTTTAGGCCTGTTGTCTGTACTGCTGTACTGTCTGTAACAGTGACAGTACTGTTAGTTCTTTAGCATATATTGCACCATAGTAGTGCAGGTTTTAATGTATTCCTGTGCTTCTTCCTTTTTATCACAAGTGATCATGACAATGGGAGTGTGGACCATGTGCCATCTTATGTCAGTGTCTCAGCAGATACTGATGATGATGGTGGCCAAACTGAGGCACAGTCATGGGGTGTAGAGGTTGAATCCGACACAGAAGTTGGCATCCAGCCCCCCACTTTATTTTCCCCAGATACAGCCAATAGGCATACTCCTACCCAGTCCACTGAGCCCACAAATATCGGACAGGTGGAAGGAGAGGACATTAATCAGGGAAGCATGGCTACTATGGCTTCAGTGCCTGTTGATTCTGGCCCTAGCCAAAGTGTGGGTGAGGTGCCTCTCAAGAGGATTGATGGGGTGCTCGAAGGGGGCCTGCTGTCCCTCCTCCACCTGGTCCAAGTGCCTCTTCCTGTATCACTCAATGTATGTTTAGGGTTGTTTTAGAAACACAGGCATGTTCAGAAAGGTGCTCCAGGCAAATGCTCAAGGTTATAGATGTGGCACAGTCTGACATAAGTGACTGCCTCCACCATGATGATGATGATGATGCAATGGATTGGGTGAATGACACATTGGAATGACCCAGTGTCTGTCATGGCATGTCTTCTGGGAGGGGAGCGGCATCCTCTTGGGTATGGCACATTGGAATGACCAGTGTCTGTCATGGCATGTCTGCTGGGAGGGGAGCGGCATCCTCATGGACATAGGTCAGCCACAATATCTACTGATAGCCAAAGTGACAGTGCATGATCATGCTCCCTTAGTGTCAGTACTTCCACTGGTCTGTTGGTGAGCATACTGTCCACACCCAGACGTGTGGTCAGGGGTGACAACGATGAACTGCCAACTCTACCATGCATGTCTCACACCTGTCTGACATACCAAGATGTAGAACTAGCACTGAGTGTGGCTGTGTTCATGCAGACTCTCACACATCATTTTCACATGGAGGACCCCTATAGACACACTCACAACAGTTACATGGTTCAGTCTGCCTGCTGTCCTTTCTTACTCACACATACTCATCAACCTTTTGTGTCAGCCTAGGAGTCCTGCCCCCCCCCCCACACACACAAACACACACACACAACACCCTGTAAAAGTGATGATAACTGTGCCATATCCCTGTTTTCTCTCTTTTGGATTCAGGGATACAAAAGCTTTGTGTCTGATGTACAGGGTGCATAGCTACATTAGTGCTTAGTATATCTGCATTTGTGTTGCTGAACTGATAATTGTACCTGTCACTTATATTTGCCTTGCCAAGTTATACAGTGGATAGCATCATGATTTCATTACTTTATAGTGTATTTTCTTGTAAGGGTTGTGAAGTCAGAAACTGCAATATATTCATTACTTTCTGTACCGTCTAACTTTTCTCTTTAATGAGTTTCCAATACAAACATGTGGTACACACAAGTCACGCCATCACAGTCAGATCTCAGGATTGTCTGACAGCACTGTAGTCAAATCTCATCAGAACAGTAATACAGTATAATGCTTTCTTTTGCATGTACCTCACCAGACACATGCAGTAGCTGGACAGACCACAGGGCTTTCTCATCAAATAACACAGGGCCAACAATCTATGCCATGATTTATGTGGACAGATTAAAAGACATGTCATTGTAATCTGTCTGGTATCAGATGAGGCGATATCTGCCTGGCCTCCAGGCCAGTGTCTGATCATGCCCTGGTGGGATGACTGCATATGCAATAATATGATATATCTGATGACATCAACGTTGTCTGTTGAACACATGATAATAACAGTGTCCCACATGCTGGTGTAAAATGCTGTCTGTAATGTCAAGTAACATCTCACACACACACACACACACACACACACACACACACACACACACACACACACACACACACACCAAGATGACTACAATGAGAACAGAACCCCTACTTCTCTAAATGCACAGACTACAGAACACAGTATATAATGCAAGCACCATGATACAACTCTGACTTTTATATGGCTGCAGGTCAACTTATAGTGGATGACATCAGCAGTGCATTTTGGAGAAAAGAAGTTGGGAGGTCTGCATGAAATGAATTTGGAGGCAGGTGCAAGTATCAAAATGCTGTCAGATTATGGGATTCAGGTGGTAACTGCAGAATACACACTTGCTCTTCTGTCTAGAGATACACACACACACATACACGCACAGTTTTTATTTAACATTTATTTACTGGGAACATGGGACTGGTATAGAGCCCATTTTCAGGGGAGGCCCAGGGAGAAACGCTCCAGATGCATGTCTTTGGAATGTGGGAAGAAACTGGAGCCCTGGAGGCAATCCACATGAATGCAGGGAGGACATGCAGACTCCACACAGAAGGGCAGTGAGAAGAGAACCCCTGCTTATCTAAGTACACAGACTACAGAACTCAGTACTTTACTCAAGTGCCACAGCAAAAGTCTGATTTCTACAAGACTGCAGGTGAACTTATAGTAGCTAACATCAGCAGGCCATGTGAGGGACAGCAGGTTGGAAGGCCTGCATAGGCACATAAATTCATAGTTTAATATGATGCCAGTAGTTTAACAGCACTAGCGTGTGTAGAAGCCTAGCTGTGTAAAAACACAAGTACCTTATTGAGCATGGTTGGATGTTTGAGTTTAGCAGAGCAAGGCTGTGAGCACCACAAAACTGGCCCTGTCCATGTGGGGGCATACAACATTATATATTACAATTTGTAATGTGGTTGATATATGTGTGAAAAAAAAAACTGAGACCGCAGGGTTGTATTGCTTGGTGGTGGGGCAACACATGGATGTATTGTAAATATATGATGTATAGTTAGATTGTGCTCTTAGTTTGCAATGTTTACACATGTATTTGTATGTCATAGAAAGGAAATGAACAATAAACATCAATAAGAAAGCATCCTTTATACAGTTCCATAGCACAGTGAACAGTGGATTTGCCCAATGGTTGACAAAGTGTACATGCATGTGTGTTATACCTGTTTGCATGCAGCAAGCCACATTGCTAACATTTGACAAGCAGAATGCAACAGTGGCAAGCAATTGCCTGTATAGGCACTTGTGTATGTGTTTTCCACAAAATTTAAAGCCATGCCGGTTCAGATAGCAGGAATAAATTTACAGGACTACAGTACACAGAATACCTGCAGTCATACATTTGATCATAAATATGACAATAGGGAACACAAACCAGGCAAGAAACTCAATAAATCCAAAAATAGGTTCGAGAAACTAGCAACACAGTCCGAGAAGAGTCAAATAACACTATTTATTCCACTGTTTAAAGTGCTTTTCATCAGCCTGGTAGCAAACTTCTTCAGAAACAGTTACAGCAATAAAAAACTTCCTTATAATTAAGACAGGTGATCAGCATTCACCAATTGCATCACTTTGTTCTACTTAAGCAAATACACTTTAAAATTAAAGTGACAACTGCTGATAACCAATAATAAAACAACATTAAAGTATATAAACACATTAAAGTATGTAAACATGTCTACGACAGTGACCACAATACACAAAGGTAAAAACATTGAAAGTTATTTTGTATAACCCAACCATTGACAGAAATAATATATGTTTTTAACAAAATGTGACTCATCTCTGCAAGCTCTTTAGTTTGAGAATGCTACTAACTGAGCATGAGTCATTCAACCCAGGAAAATTGTAGGCATTCAGCCTCACTTGCCAGGCTAATTAAAGTTCTTCAAGTTTGAGTGGTCTAGGGCCACCCTTACTGTCATACTTGGCTTGATCAATGATAATAAATTTAAAAGCATGTTCTTTATTAGAAATAATGTGCTTAGCTAGCGCATTCTCCAGTTTACATTTATTCATAGCATATTGGTGTTACGGAGCCTCTGCTCCATCTTTCCTATATAGAAAGCAGGATAGAATGTACACCTAGCCAAGTAAACTACAAAAGATGAATTACAGCTGAATCTGCCTTTCAATTTATAAGTTGTACCATTAACCTTAAATGAATTAGTGACTTCTACAAGTTTACAATAGTTGCAATTTTGACATTTATTCATCCCAGTATTCCATACTACTGGGGTGTATTGCTGTTCTAAGAGGGTTTTAAGGTTCTTCCGTCTTCTAAATGTCACTCTAGGGGTCTCACCTACTTTAACGTAAATGTTAGGGTACATCTTAAACAGGTCCCAATTTTTCTGTAATATGTCCAAACATGAGTAACTGTGTGAACTGAATGTAGTGATGAAGGACAATGTGATATTCTTGTCCTCACTAACCAATGCTCTACTAGTGGTGTTTGAATATTCTTCCACTACATTGTGTGTACTAGATGGTGTCAGTAGGGGTTTAGTAAAGGAATGTATACCCTATCCACTCTCTTAGTTGTAACCTCTTGGATAAGGGCATCCAAGAGGGGCTCTGGGTATCCACAGTGTAAAAACATGCTTTTTAAAACAGCACATTCATCAGAAAAGTCTTCATCCAAACTGGTCATTCTAGAGGCCCTCACTAACATGGGGCAGCTGTACTGAATGAATATGAAGGCAACACCGGTAGTCCGCCTTTAGCAACGTGGCTGGCTAATGGATTTTGTTTATCAAGTGAGTACAACACTGACAACTTTCGTAAACAACCTGAGCAAGGTAATAACTTAGTTTCTGACAATATTATCGAAAAATTAAAATAATTCGATGTATGTCTTGTTAAATTGAGGAAGTTACAACTGGAGATTTCATACTTTCGTGAATGCCTTACTCGGAAAGTAGTCCTGAAAGGTTTAAGGCGTTCTTCCTACCCTACGGGGTTGGAGGCTGGTTCTGTTTTCCATACTGAATTGGCCAGGTTATTTGACCGCCAGGGGCTCGAGCTGCTTGAAATTATGGTGAAACACTACAGTTTATGGGTAGAGGAGCTATCCCTGTTTGTGGCTGAATTAGATAAAAGTATACAATCAGATTTGGAGTTTGTGAGATACAAGTATGAGTATGGTCGGGTCTTCACCAGTATCGACCAGTACATACTTAAATTAAAGTCTAATAATCTTAAAAAACTGGAAAGGGACTGTAAAGCATACTATTTAGGTACTGCATACCCGGATCCTTCACTGGCTCAAGTCTGGAGAAAAGGTAATGCTCTTCGAGGCCAATTTCATAATTCTGGCATTAATTCTAACGCCACCCACTGCTAATTAGAATGATAACAATGTGAATGATGTTGTTAACTGCAGTGACAATAGGATCAGTCCTAATCTACATGCTAATCACAGCTCCACTAGTATCTTGAACGACCCAGTTGAATCCAGGGGGGTCCCTTGGAGTGAAAGACTTCAGAGTGGCCATCCGGGCCAAAACAACTCTCACCAGCAGGAGAATTTTCGGCAGGGCCCCTATTCAGGGGCTAGGTCCAAACAGAGGAACTATCAACAGACCCAATCCAAGGGCAAGCAGAAATTCGAAAAAACAAGACCTAATTGCCCATGACAGTCTGATTTACCATCTTTTCTACCTCTTTCAAATGATGTTTGGGAGGGTGGCCTAATGGTTAAGGTGTTTGCCTTACAAACACAAGGCACAGGGTTTGAGTCTCACAAGGGATAATTGGCTAGGCTTGAAATGGCTCGCAAGGGCAGTTAGCTTAGTACTAATCTATGAACCTATGTTGCTCCTGGTTGCCATCAGGAAACTGTATTGCATGACAATCAGGCTTCTCATTATTACTGTCAACCAAATTGGTCAACAACATCCGGAGATTATCTTGAATAAATCAGGGGACTTTAAGCTCTATAATTTCACTGCTATAGAGTTTAGCACGGACATTGTTGACTTTCAGTCTAAAGGTTTGACCTTTGTTCCTTCTCAAGCATTGAACATAGTAGACACTATTGTGGACATTAAAACATACACTAGGAAGTTGAATTTTAACTTAATTATGGGTGACGTATTGAATACTGGTAACCCTGACAATTTCTACATTCCTAGTACGTATAATCCCCCATTGCACCCTGTATTGGACTTGTTTGAGAAGCTTTGTGAATTGGATATTAGGCATGCCATAAAGGTCGGGTTTAAACATAGAGCTGTTAACAACACTAATAGGGATGAACGCGAATATTTACAATTCATTAAGTCTCAAGGACTGCATTTTTGTAAACCTGACAAAGGTGGAGGGCTGGTTGTATTTAATAATTTAGACTATCAGCAACGTATGAATGCATTGCTGAATACCGATGCATACACTACTAGTTCACGTTCAGAGGTAAATTTATAGTTCAATCAAGAACTGTATAGAAGACTTATTTATTGAAGGTAGAATCGACCAGAAGATCTATAATTACTTGACAACTTTGTACCCTAGATATCCGTGTATATTTGACATCCCCAAGATCCATAAGTGTATTGAGAATCCTCCTTTGAGACCACTAGTGGATAGCAGAGGTTCACCAACATACTCGTGTGCTAAAGTGGTAGATGCCATTTTACAAAAGTTCTTATGCCATGAGACCCAAATATGTAAAGATTCATGGTCATTCTTGAAAAAGATCGAGGCCTTAGATTTCAACGTAAACTTTAATTTTCTTACTATTGACGTGAGAGGCCTCTACACTTGTATCCCCCACGAGGTAGCTATAGAATGGGTAGCACTTATGTTAAAGAAACACAACGCTACAGCCGCGGAAATTAGTTTGGTCGTGGAACTTATTGATCTGGTACTCTCTAACAATTATTTTATGTTCCAAGACCAGTTTTTTCTGCAAAAAGTAGGGGAAGCAATGGGGTCACCATGCGAAGCTAGCGTCGCAAATCTGGTCATGGCTTACTGGGAATCGGAATACGTGTTTAACAACAATACATGTTGTGACTCCTTTGTTTTCTATACGAGATACCTGGATGACATCTTCATCCTCATCAATGGAGATGAGCGAGATAGTGAGTATGTGCTGGAATATTTCAACAGCACTACGCATTTCCTACAATTCACTTCTACATTTAACACTGATACTATAGCGTACCTAGATATTTGCCTAGTGAAAAATTACACTATTAATAGTTATGTAGCAAGGATATTTAGAAAAAACACATATTCCAATACGTTCCTCCATTTCACCAGTAGCCATCCCTTTCACCAAAAGAGGTCAGTCATTAAGGGCCAGTTAGTGAGGGCCTCTAGAATGACCAGTTTGGATGAAGACTTTTCTGATGAATGTGCTGTTTTAAAAAGCATGTTTTTAAACCGTGTATACCCAGAGCCCCTCTTGGATGCCCTTATCCAAGAGGTTACAACTAAGAGAGTGGATAGGGTATACATTCCTTTACTTAGTGCTAAACCCCTACTGACGCCATCTAGTACACACAATGTAGTGGAAGAATATTCAGACACCAATAGTAGAGCATTGGTTAGTGAGGACAAGAATGTCACATTGACCTTCATCACTACATTCAGTTCACACAGTTACTCATGTTTGGACACATTACAGAAAAATTGGGACCTGTTTAAGATGTAACCTAACATTTACGTTAAAGTAGGTGAGACCCCTAGAGTGACATTTAGAAGACGGAAGAACCTTAAAACCCTCTTAGAACAGCAATACACCCCAGTAGTATGGAATACTGGGATGAATAAATGTCAAAATTGCAACTATTGTAAACTTGAAGTCACTAATTTGTTTAAGGTTAACGGTACAACTTATAAATTGAAAGGCAGATTCAACTGTAATTCATCTTTTGTAGTTTACTTGGCTAGGTGTACATTCTATCCTGCTTTCTATATAGGAAAGATGGAGCAGAGGCTCCGTAACACCAATATGCTATGAATAAATGTAAACTGGAGAATGCGCTAGCTAAGCACATTATTTCTAATAAAGAACATGCTTTTAAATTTATTATCATTGATCAAGCCAAGTATGACAGTAAGGGTGGCCCTAGACCACTCAAACTTGAAGAACTTTAATTAGCCTGGCAAGTGAGGCTGAATGCCTACAATTTTCCTGGGTTGAATGACTCTTGCTCAATTAGTAGCATTCTGAAACTAAAGAGCTTGCAGAGATGAGTCACATTTTGTTAAAAACATATATTATTCCTGTCAATGGTTGGGTTATACAAAATAACTTAATGTTTTTACCTTTGTGTATTGTGGTCACTGTCATAGACATGTTTACATACTTTAATGTGTTTATATATTTTAATGTTGTTTTATTACTGGTTATCAGCAGTTGTCACTTTAATTTTAAAGTGTGTTTACTTAAGTAGAACAAAGTGATGCAATTGGTGAATGCTGATCACCTGTCTTACTTATAAGGAAGGTTTTTTATTGCTGTAACTGTTTCTGAAGAAGTTTGCTATCAGGCTGACGAAAAGCACTTTAAACAGTGGAATAAATAGTGTTATCTGACTCTTCTTGGACTGTGTTGCTGTTTTGTTTAACCTGTTTTTGGATTTATAAATGTGATAATACATAGATTACTCCATCAGTAAAAGTAATACTGTATGGAATATGCTATATTTGAACCCAGGACCATGTGTATGGCAGTCCTACACTTACACCCATTGCCACAAGAATGTTTATGAAACAACTGTGTTTGTTGTACTTCATTGCTGTAAACTGCAATGTCACAGTAAAACAAAGATTGCACACTCTGTACTAGAGCCCAGTACCATTTACACTCCAGGCCAGGTTTTCACGATGGCCAAGGGCATTAATTGAATGTATCCGGTTTCTATTTTTTGGCTTTCCGCTTCCTAGGTGGTCCACTGTGCTTCATGCAAACCAGATAAACACAGCAAAACCTGAAATATATTTGTTCCCCACTTCCACTGTTTGTGCTATGCAGTGCATCATGTAAAATGTGCAATTAAAAATGAGAAGAATAAGAAAAAAACTTAGTAATGGACACATATAAGTAAAATAAATGTCTGATGTCACATGTTAAGAAATACAAGGATATGCCATAATATTATTAAAGAATACATTCTAGGTTCAGGACTTACCTTACAAATGCAGCAGTTGACATGATTTTATTTTAGGGCTATAATTTCCTTGTCTCTATTCCAATGGTATTGAAATATTTAGGAAAAAACAGAATGTAGGCAACATGGATGCTTTCTAGCTTGGTGAATAGCTCCACTGTGCTGAAAATCACTTGCTTATGCTGTAATTAGCATCTATGAAAAGCACTTGCTGCTTAACTGAGTATGTTAACTCTGCTTGTGTTCATTGGTGCACAATGTGCACCTTTTCACTACTGCACTCACCTACACTTAAATAAAGTAAACACAGGTAATCTTGTTATTACTTCCCTCCTTTCCTATGATATGCAGCTTAAAAATTGAAGGAAAGGTTGCAGATTATGTACTAGAACCCAGGACCATCTATATTCTAGCCCTACACATAAACATGCTGCCACAGGAATAGCTATATGACAAGCATAGAGAAACCTGCCATTCATTCCTCCATTTTCTGAGGTTGCACTAAGCACCACATCACACAAACAATGACAAAAATTAAAAAATAAGTTACTTAAAGCGGACAAAGACCACAGATTTTAAGAAACAATAAAGAGGATAAAACAGTACTTGTGAATTGTGCACTGCTTACATGAACTTTCAAACTTCACAGACCTATATGTACACCTCTGTAAGTGTAACTTGACACCCTCTGATGCCATCATTCACTGTTTGTTTCTTTTGGCTTTTCCCAGTTAGGGGTCGCCACAGCGGAACTCCAGTCCGCTAATTATTGGTAGTTGATTTTTACGTGCCAAGTTACCAGCCCTGACGCACAACCTTCAACAAAGGTACGCCCATTCACATATGTCTCCACGCAGAAGACGCTCTAGCTGAGAATCGAACCAGACAGCGTCTTACTGTGAGGCAACAACACTACTGCAACACCATCACCGTGGACTTGCCATCATTCACTGTTACCATCCATTAAAAACAAACACTGTGGAAGGACCTACATGAAGTGAACATCCCCACATAGTTATATTTTTTTTTGGATTCAGCAATTCTAATGAGTTTTGACCTCATTTGCATCTTCATCATTCTGACAGCCCTAAATCCACATGGCTGATATCCTTGTAGACAGGGAAACTGAAATGGGCCCAATGATGTACAGAAAACAGAGGGTATTACTTCGCTATATATCTGCACATTGGAATATAGGTTTTGATACAATTTGACTGTATTCCATCAGATACATTCTGCATATGCTTACATGACAGTATGAATATTCTCTTTAACGGGGTTTTATACTTTTATTTGTCTACATTAGTTACAAGTATATTTTTCATTTGTGGGTGGGGAACAAAGCTGCATTTATGTTGTGGCACTTAAAAAGGATTGTTGCTATTGTTACTATAATTTGTAACATCCACTCTGTCTAATAATGTCATAATCTGTTTGCTGTTACATGTTAAGTTCAGTTATACTCAAATCTAATCACTTTTACTTACTGTTGTTTCCATGTAGACTCCTTTCCATGTCTGTATTTGAAAAGTTTTCGAATACACAGGCAATACGAGCACAGAGTCTACACAGTTGCTTCACAGCTTATTGAATAACTCCACAGCGTTGGTTTACTTCATTAACATACAATTCAGCTACTTATTCTGTAATTTGCATGCCATGGATACTGTCATGTTTGTGTGTGAGTGCACACTGCTTCATGGAGTTTACTGAATCCAAAAATATTCACAGCTGTGTGCGCACTGCGGTCAAAAATGACCATGTTGTCTTTAATGAATCACCCCCTCATAATCTCCATTTTGCTAAACAAAGCATTTTACTTATGACTTTCTGCTTGTATTCAATTTCAGTTTCATTTGGTTTTCTAGTGCTAGTGTAAATTTACTGAGGGCTTTAGTGATTATTCAGTGGCAGGGGATAACTTGCTGTTATTTATGATGGTTGGACACTACTGGATTGAGTTTCATCTGCTTTCTTATTGTTTTTTCCACTTTATTTACTCAGATTAAAAGTGACTGCAGACATTCTGCCTGTCTTTCTTAAAAGTCATGGGGAGATTAGTTGGATAATATGCACTAAGAAGAGCTTTTCTGGTGTTTTCAAGCTTAAACTCCAGATAAAGAATTTATTACAAATGCACTTGTAGTTGTTTTGGTGTTTTCTGCACTTTTACTGCTTAGTTTATCAAATTGTATAATGTTTTTTACAGTTTAAAGTTGCTGGCTTTGTGTATAAAACAGCCATCTGGTTGTTGAAGTATCAAAGTACCCCTCTCTTCCACTTAAAAAGTATACTTTGTGATTTTATACTTTTTAATTACTTTTTTATTGTAAATTGCAGTTCAGCTATGACAGCTTATATTGTGGGGTTTTATAACCACTTGGCTGTTTCTTCTATTTTTTTTACTCTCTGTGCTACACACCTCTCAACCTCTAAGCACAAGAAATGTGGACAAGGCCTAAAATAATGTGGAGAAAAAGTCCCCAAAATAGGGGCACTTTTTAAATATTGCTCTCATAAACTTAGAAAGTTGCTAGAGTAAAGGGATTTGTGCCAGCATGCATTTTCTGAGCAATATGAAAAATAAAACTCACATATATGTTACCATTTAGTGATACAATCCAAAGTGATTTGCCAGAAAACCACACATTTTATGAGGATCAGACCAAAAATATGAGGCAGCAATCTAGACATTCTGTTAAAATCGGAATGGTTGAGAGATATGAAGTGCTATCCCTTAGTTAGTTCATTAGATCACATTTCCATTTTGCTAAACAGAATATTGTCCTTGTGAAATTCCACTCTTCCTGAACTTTTGTATCTCATCTTACATTAAATTAAAGTTTTGATTGTTTTTCTACTCTGGGTTAAAACTTGCCAAGGGCTGAGGTCATTATTCAATGGCAAGGGATAATTTGCTCCAGATTTTTTGGGTTGGCCATTATTGGTTGGAGTTCATGGGTTCATAGTTAAGTACTAGGCTAGCTGCCCTTGTAGGCCATTTTAAGCTTAGCCAGTTTCTTTTTTTTAGTTCATATTAACCCATTCAATTTGGTTAGAGATTGGTCTTGCCCATCCCATAGTCAATAATAATTTATTATCCCTAATGAGAATATCTGGGATCATACCATAGATTATTTGAGGGGACCCATGCAAGGGATAAAGCATTTAGGAGCTGCTTCTGTTCATTAGTAGTACAAAGGGCAGTTCTGTGGTAACTTTTCTGTTTCCTATCCATAGATCTAAGTTGTACTTGAATATGGACCAGGGTGAACTTTGTTTTATGTGGATAGGAAGTCTGTTCCAGAGCAGTGCTATCCTCTGAGAAATATACCTGTCCCTCCCAACCATTTTGTTGATGTTGCAGAACAGGTTTAGATCCCTAGACTGAGTGTTTCGGAAGTCATTTGATTTGTTGTTGTAGAATAAATCCACCAGTATTGGATCAGGAGATGCCTTGCATGCCAGACACAGGTCACCTCTTAGCAGTCTGTAGGACACCATGTATAGTGACAGGCATTGAGTCAGTCTACATAGGACATGTTGATTAAGCATTTTATCCTTTTAGTAAGGTATCTTTGTGGGTATTCCAGTTGTTGCATGTGTCTGGACAGATACATGCCAAAGGGGGCATTACATTCAATGACTGGCCTAATGAGGGCTGAGAAAAGGGTAACAATGACATCCATAAATCTAACCACAATCCCTTTGTTTATAAGCAGTAGAATATAGAAGGTCCTTCTTACTGCAATGAATTCATGTTGGTAGAAAGTTAGATCACAGTCCCCAAAAGTTCCAAATCCCAAACAAATGGTCAACTGTGAGCCAGTTGACAATCCAGCAGAAGATATAGGGGTTTATTCCCAGTTTGTTTAACTTTTTCATTATATCTGAGTGGGAAATTGTGCCAAAAGCTTTGAGCAAGTATGTGGTGTGTACCATTTTGTCTTCATCCATTGTTTTGGTGACATTTTCAAAAAAATTTACCAGGTTGAGTAACCCTTAACTAATCTAAACTGAGACTACAAAATTTGTTCTCTAACTTTGTCTACACAGGTTAAAACTGAGTAGCAGAATTCTAAGCAGTTCAGAGCAATGCTGTATTTGACAGAAACAGGCATTTTCTGCTTCAAACTCTCTCTCTGCATCTTAGCAACCCTAGTCTACTCCACCTTCCAGGTACACCATACATATTCTACTCCACCTGACAGGTGCACTGTACATGGTCTACTCCACCTTCCATGTACACTGTACCTAGTGTACTCCACCTGTCAGGTACACTGTATCACAGTGTGAAGCAGTAGTATGTCATTGCTGATCTAAAACCATTCTCAAAGCCAGTCTGGTCCAAATACTTTACTGCCAACCTTGTTTTGGTGCTTAAACTAAATTCATTATCAGTAGTCTTTATTTTCCCTGACATCAATGCTTTAAACTGGATCTGAAAATCTAGTAACTTCAACTATTCATCCACCAAAATGACATAATTGATAGGCTAGACTAGAATATAGACATATGGATACCTTAGTGCTTAAGTCTTAATTAATCTATGTTTACTACATTTTTAACTAATACTTTAAACCAAGAACCAAAACGCTATTATAGTCTCTTTTCCTCCTTGACATACCTCTCACACTTAATCAAAATGTAAGGTCTACGAACTAGCCTAGTCAGTTTCCAGCTTTATTGCACTTGATCTACCCTAGACAATGAAAAACTTTCCTGATGGACATATATAATGATCTCTTACTTAACTGTTCACTGTCTGTTTGGGAAGAGATGCAAGTACCTAGCTAACTTTGAGTCTTCACTGTCACAAATAAACTTTTCTGTGAGCATCCTTTACCTACACCCCACTCTGTACATACACACACTAATTTATCATATGCTGAGGCCCTTAGAAAACCTAATACAATCCACTTCTGACATGTAGGTACAAGGCCCATCATAAACTAAACACTGTAACATTGTTTACAGTCAACACAACTAAGACCTATCAGGAAATACCACATCCTAGATGAATTATGCCAAAGCAATCTTCAAACGCAAATAGAAATGTACCAGTTATTGGTGACTCCATAGTTAGGGACACAGATTCCACAGTTATGAGGCTGGATAAAAGCAAGATGACAGTGAGTTCTCTCAGAAAAGAAGATTGCTGACACTACAAGAGCTCTTAGGACCCATAAGCCAACAAGTATGAGTATAGCCTCGTGGTGGCCCATGTTAGGGTAAATTACCTGATACACAGAACTCTGTGGGATAAGGATAGAGACATGTCAGAACACTCCATACATGTCACACATGCAGGAAAGACCCTAGTGTGGAGTCCTTCAATCATCAAATATGATGCTGATATGCAAAGAAAAATTATTGGCTTTTGACAATTTTCTAAACACCTGGTTTCATTCTAATGGGATCCAGTATGTGTCAGCATGGGATGAGATACTTGACATCCATTATTGTTTTCCAGGAAGTGTTTGCACCTTTCATTCCAAGGATCCTGCATCCTAATGAAAGTGTTTGCTGCCCCCCCCCCCCCAATGTGCATCTTTTACGCAGGGTCCAGCTGACAAACTTCCAAAACTAACTTCCAGAATAAATCAACCATGGGAAGATATCCAGAAGACTCTACTTAATGATGGAGGTCAAAACAACAAGCTTCTGGAGCTTGATGTCCTTCTGCATTTGGACCACATCCATATAGGTGTTGTTACAGAAACCTGGTTAAAGTTCCCAGGAAGCACTCCATCAATATCTGGGTTTTGTGCTTAGCACTTAAATATACTTGAAGAAAACTGTGGTGACATATCCATATTTGTTACAGATCACATTACCCCAAGACAGAAACCTGGAGACCCTCAAGCTAATTCAAATCATGCAAAATAAAACCATCAGTTCAAAGCATGTTACAGAACTTTCTGTCTCCAGAAAATCACACAGCATTCCTAAACCTTCTTGATGAACTCACCATATTCTTGTCAATTTTAACTACTCAGTGATTAACTGGGTGACCTATACCACAAGTACCTGCAAAGAACAGAATATGTTTGACTGGTCTTAGCAAACTTTACACCTGTAAGTACCACGTGTAAGGTATCCCTCTTACTTGTCAAGTCAAACCACAAACTAGTAGCCTTGTCCTTCAGAATTTCCAAACCATTTGAATCAAATATCACAGAATTTAAGGACTTCAAATGTATAAATTGCCTATAATTCCACAATGAAGTCTCTAATTTCCAGACTAATGACACGCTTCATTATGCTGACACCGCAAGGCTTGCACTTAGGTTTATAGGTAGGTACTAGGCTATCAGCCCAAGGGCCTACGTAAGCCTAGCCAACAAGGTTCCCTGGCTTACGCTACCCAAGAAAGTTATTTTCCTGTGCCACTGTCAAGCAAAGACACAGAAGTGATCCCGGGGTGTATTTCCTATTTCCTATCCACTCATCAAGATTTTTCTTGAAGAGTGCTAATGAAGAACTTTGCTTGACATAGATGGGTAGCCTGTTCCAGAGTATGGGAAGTATCTGGGACAGGAATCTATCCCTCCAGCATGTCCTGTTTATTGTGGTGACAAGGTTTAGGTCCCTAGAGTGTGTAGCTCAGTGGGATTGGGATTTCATTAGGTGTAGCATGTCCAACAACTCTGGGTTTGACATAACTTTATATATTAGGCAGAGATCACCTCGGAGTAGATGATATGCTACAGAATAAAGCTGAAGTTTTTTGAGATGGTCGGTGTAGGTAATTTGTTTGAGGCCAGTAATCCTCTTTGTGAGGTACTTCTGTGGCCTTTCCAGCTGCTGCAGATGTCTTGTGAGGTACATTCCAAAAGGAACGTTGTACTCTATAATGGGTCTAATGAGTGTCGCATAGAGGGGAACATTTACCTCGTTTTTCCTGGATGAGAACCCTTTTATGATGAGGTGTGCCACGTAGAAGGACTTCCTGACTACTGTAGCAATGTGACTATCAAAGGAGAGACTACTGTCCACCTGGGTCCCAAGGTCTCATCACACATTCGGTATTAAGTAGATTGCTGCCTATGTGGTAGTTCATGGGTACAGAGTTTTTGCCAAAGGGGATGACACTGCACTTTTTGGCATTGAGCTTGAGGCCATAGCTCTGACAGCAGGCATCTGTCCCAGTGAGACCCTTCTATAGGATGTCCACATCATTTGGGGACTTGACTATGGCTCCTAGTTTGCAGTCATCTGCGAACTTCATTAGCCAGAGGCCTTCAGTGTTAGCCTGTACTTCAGAAAAGTAGATACCAAACAGGAGAGGTCCCAGGACTGAACCCTGTGGTACTCCAATTGTCACTAGTATGAGGTCAGATTTGGAGTCTGCAATTCAGTTGGCAACCCATCTTGTGATGTAGGGATTTATACCCAGTTTAGTGAGTTTAGCTATAATTCCAGAATGGGGGATGGTGTCAAAAGCCTTGGCGAGGTCAAGATAGGCTGTGTGAACCACCTTACCCTCATCTATGGCTTTGGTGACTGCCTCAAAGAAGTCAATCAGGTTCAGGAGGCATGATCTGCTTTTCACAAACCCGAACTGGGTGGGATCCAGAGTTTGGAGGTTACCAATGTCTTTGTTTATGAGTTCCATGATGATCCGTTCCATGGCCTTGCAGACCAGGCTCGTCAGGCTAATAGGTCAATAGTTCTTGGGATCAGTGGTGGCTCCCCCTTTGTGGAGTGGGATAACTGTTGCTGTGCACCATTCAGTGGCCACAAAGCCTGATGCGAGGCTATTATTGAATGTGGTGCTTAAGTGAGGAGCCAGTTCATTCTGAAGTTCATGTAAAACGCAGCCAGGGATGTTGTCTGGTCCCCTTGGATGCTCTGTTTTTGGCTTTAGAGAGTGCAGCTTTTACCTGCATAGTTGTGATTACAGGGACTCTGCATTCTTCCTGTATAGATATGGACCCTTTAGGGGGTGGGGGGGGGGGGGTAAAGTTAACACGGAACTTATCTGCCAGGATGTTGCAATATCAGTTGCTTCTGTAATTTTTGTGTCATTGTGCTGTAACTCAGAGCATATCTGGGTGTTGCCATCGAGATTCTTGACATAGCTATAGAATGCTTTGTGGTTGTCCTTAGAATTAGTGGTGATTTTATTTTCGTAGCTAGCTTTGGAGGATCTTATAAGGGATATCAGCTTCTTACTGAGGCTGACCAGGGAGCTCCTCCACTCATGAGATTTTTCTCTCTTTTGCAACAGTTTCTTCCTTCTGTTATATAGTTTGTTTATGGCAGGGGACCACCAGATTGGCTTCCTTTTTTTGGAGGATAGCGTCTTGGTTCTGTTTGGGATAACACGATCCATGCACTCATGTAAGTAGAGTGCATTTGTGTAGGATTCAGCAGTTGTAACTGTATTTTCCATCAGCATGGGTGTCATGAAGTTCACCACTTCTATCTTAAGAAGCATGAAGTTGGCTTTGGGGAAATTGTTTACCGTGGTTTCCTTAATGGGGGTTGGGGTGGGATGTGGATATCAAGGGTGATTAGCTTATGGTCAGATCGGACCAACGAGGAATTGACTTCAGGTGTGGAACACCGGTCACTCATGTTGGTAATGACTAGGTATAGGATATTGTTGGCCCTGGTGAGGGTGTGGATAAGTTGATCCAGGGCATTGGAGTTTATCAATTCCAGAAAGCGTTGAGCTAAGGAGTTGGTACATGAGTAGTTTTCCCAGTTAATGGTGGGGTAATTGAAGTTGCCCATTATTAGGGTGTTTGGTTGAACCCTAATATTTTCCAGTACATCAAGAAAAGAGGAGTGGGAATCCTGGGGCATGGTGGGGGATCTGTAGCAAGCTACAATTTGGATTGCAGTTTTGCCCAGAGTTAGTTGCACTTGGATAACCTTGGATGCATTATGCTGAGCAACTAGCCTGGAGGTGTGGATATCCTTAATGAATATGGACACACCTCCACCTTTGGTGTTTCTGTCTAGGTTACATGGCCGAAAAGTGTGTTATGAGTTATAGCCTGGTAGTGCAGGGGTGCTGTCTAGACCCTTGAACCAGGTCTCAGTCACTGCACAGATATCGATGCTCTCCATTTTAAGGAGTGCCTCGAGTGAGTGCATTTTGAGATTTAGACTTCTAGCATTGAGTAGCATTACCCTCAGCTTTTGCTTGCCTGTTCCTGTAATTGGTGGTGTATTTGTCATTTGAACCTTGCCTAAAAAAAGGCACTATAAGGGCAGCAAGAGCCTTAGCCAGTATCCAGAATCCCAGGAGTGACAGGTGCAGGCCATCTGTGGCAAAGCATCATGGTCTGTCGACCATGTCATCCCAAGCAGACAGATACTGGATCCCCTTAGAATGACACCAGAAGCTTAGTCAATTGACGAAGTCAATCATTTTGTCCTTGTACTGCGGTATCATTCTGGGTGATGGCAGAATGCTACTCAGGGCTAGGGTCATACCTGCCTCGGCTACAAGATCGGAGAGCTCTTCTATGTCTCTTTTCATGTAGTCCAGGGAGGTACATCCCAGGTCATTCGCACCAACATGGACAATGATAGAGTCATATTTGTACTTGTTGTGGAGTGACCTGAGTTGATGGGTTATGTGGCGGATCCTGGCACCCGACAGGCAGCTGACAGTAACCTTCCCCTTGTTTAGCCTGGTGAGTGGGACATCAGTGTGCCTGACTATAGAGTCACCTATGACTAGTGTGTTGGGTACGTTGTTTTGCCTTATTGGCTGTGGTTGAGTGGCACACTGAGTGTGTGGGCTATGTGTCATTTGGGTTGTGTTGGGGGATGGAGGTTGCTTGCGTTTCTGCTTTGGAGGTCTCTGTTGCTTAGATAGATTATTATTGAGAGCCTCCGTGAATGTTTTTGTGTTACTATGTGTGGATTTCGGTGGTGTAGATTTAGTGAGACTATGTGATGAGTGTGGTGTGGTGCAAATGTTTACCTTCTCCTCTTGACTGTCAAGTTCAGCCTTGGATGGAGAGAGCATTACCTCCAGTTTGGCTAGGTAAGTGCATCTCTCACAGGTTGTAGTGTTGGGTGGTAGGAGGAGAGGGTTGTCTGTGCACATGAGGCAATTTCTACATTGCCTCTAGATGCCCAGATTCATCAGATAGACAGGAGAGAACACTGGGAGCTGACCCTTGGACATGCCTGAATAAAAAACTATTTTCCTCTAGATAAGTGAGGAAAGTGAGTAAAAAGAGCTGTATTTCTGTGAGCAAGTGACAAAAGTAAGTACAAAAACTGTTTTCCTCTAGGTAATGAGGAAGGTTGAGTGCTATAGTAATTAGTAGCTTATTTAGTGCTTACAAGTTCTGAACAAGTGCTGAGCACGAATAAGCAAATTTATATGCTAAAACTAAGAATCTGTATCTGCACTAGACAAGTTACAGGACAGAAACAAGTGCAAATGCAGACTTTCAAATCAGAAAGTTGAGAGGGATGGAAAAGATTGCCCAAACGGCCAATAACTACAATTTCTGAGCCAGAACCACTCCTTATGTGGTAGAAAGGTTACCTAGTGCTTACCACTCCCACTGATAAGCTAGAAGGCTTCCCCCTAACACAGAAAGGCTTGGGGGCTCAGAAGCTTACACACAGTCCTGGATACAGCAAATCTGTATCTGGAACACTAGTGACAGGAAAGGTAGGAAATAGGCTTACAATATTTTTTTTTACAGAAAAGTAGCTAAAACAGCAGTAAAAACAATTCAGTGCAAGCTAGCACACTTGAGTATATAGCAATATTACACCAAACACAGTTTAAAAAATGCAATTAAATGAAAAAGGGCTAAAAGCAAGTGCAGAAAGAGGTTATTAGGTAGACTGTGGTAAAAAGATGGGACGGGGGAGTGTCCCAGATCAAATCTACAGTGGGGCTGGCAATTGCAAAAGCCACTAAATTTAAACAACAAGCCAGAAATAGGGAGGATGGGTGGGAAACGTTTCAGCAGAAATCTAAGCAACAATTAACAGTATAAACTCTAAAACCAAAAAAAAAAATACTCACTCTGTATATTTGCAGATAGATTGAAAATCAGTCTCTCAGAACAGGGACAAAACAGTTTCAGCAGAGATCTAAGCAACAATTAACAGTACAAATTCTAAAGCTAAACAAATATACTCAGCTCTGTATATTTGCAGATAGATTGAAAAGCAGTCTCTCAGAACAGGGACAAAACAGTTTCAGCAGAGATCTAAGCAACAATTAACAGTACAAACTCTAAAACCAAAACAATATACCTAGCTCTGCATATTTGCAGATAGATTGAAAAGCAGTCTCTCAGCACATGGACAAAACAGTTTCAGCAGATATCTAAGCAACAATTAACAGTATAAACTCTAAAAACCAAAAAAATGTACTCAGCTCTGTTTATCTGCAGATAGATTGAAAAGCAGTCTCTCAGAACAGGGACAAAACAGTTTCAGCAGAGATCTAAACAACAATTAACAGTACAAACTCTAAAACCAAAAAAAAAATATATATATATATATATATATATATATATATATATATATATATATATATACTCAGCTCTGCATATTTGCAGATAGATTGAAAAGCAGTCTCTCATAACAGGGACAAAACAGTTTCAGCAAAGATCTAAGCAACAATTAACAGTACAAACTCTAAAACCAAAAAATATACTCAGCTTTGTATATTTGCAGATAGATTGATAGGCAGTCTCTCAGAACAAGGACAAAACAGTTTCAGCAGAGATCTATGCAACAATTAACACTACAAACTTTAAAACCAAAAAAATATATACTCAGCTCTGTATATTTGCAGATAGATTGAAAAGCAGTCTCTCAGAACAGGGACAAAACAGTTTCAGCAGACATCTAAGCAACAATTAACAGTACAAACTCTAAAACCAAAAAATATACTTAGCTCTGTATATTTGCAGATAGATTGAAAAGCAGTCTTTCAGAACAGGGACACAACAGTTTCAACAGAGATGTAAGCAACAATTAACACTACAAACTTTAAAACCAAAACAATATACTCAGCTCTGTATATTTGCAGATAGATTGAAAAACAATCTCTCAGAACAAGGACAAAACAGTTTCAGCAGAGATCTAAGCAACAATTAACAGTGCAAACTCTAAAACTAAAACAATATACTCAGCTCTGTATATTTGCAGATAGATTAAAAAGCAGTCTCTCAGAACAGGGACAAAACAGTTTCAGCAGAGATCTAAGCAACAATTAACAGTACAAACTCTAAAACCAAAAAGAAAATATACTCAGCTCTGTATATTTGTAGATAGATTGAAAAACGGTCTCTCAGAACAGGGCCAAAACAGTTTCAGCAGAGATCTAAGCAACAATTAACAGTACAAACTCTAAAACCAAAAAAAATACTCAGCTCTGTTTATCTGCAGATAGATTGAAAAGCAGTCTCTCAGAATGGGGACAAAACAATTTCAGCAGAGATCTAAGCAACAATTAACAGTACAAACTCTAGAACCAAAAAAATGTACTCAGCTCTGCATATTTGCAAATAGATTGAAAAGCAGTCTCTCAGAACAGGGACAAAATAGTTTCAGCAGAGATCTAAGCAACAATTAACAGTACAAACTCTAAAACCAAAAAAATATACTCCGCTCCTTATATTTGCAGATAGATGGACAAACATATTCAGTTGTCAGTCCCAACTAGATCAAAGCAAATGAGGAGTTCTAAAACTAACCAAGGGAAGTCTAAAAATACGCCAATGTGGTAGTCCTCAAGTATTAATAAACTATGTAATAAAAAGAAAGAAATCCCTAAACCTACACAGAAAAACAAATGAGCCCCAAATTAAAGAGATAATCAAATAGCTGGATAAAAAATGAAAAAGGGCATAAGAAAAAATAAGGTATTCCATAAACTCAGACTAGTGACAGAAGCTGAAGGCAACTACTTGTCCTTCTTTAGTTATATCAGAAAATCGAAATAACACCCAACATTGCTCAAAACTTATTCATACTGGTACTAACTGCTCTGAATATGGCAACTAAATGTAGTGCCAGCTTCACCTCAGAGACATATATTCCAAACGTACTCCTATCACAAAAGAGAATTCACTGAATGCACTATGCAAAACAAAGAAGTACCTCATAATTGGGTCCCAATGGCATATTCAGTTGCCTAATTAATAGCATTAAGCAAGCACTGGCCAACCTACTCCTCACCCTCTTCAACCTGAGTCTAGCAACTGGCTTTGTCCTATAGGAGTGGCACACAGCTGTTGTGATGCCACTCTTCAAGTGTGGCCTAACCACAAACCCCACAAATTACAGACCTATCAGCCTAAAAAGTCTTATATGCAATGCCACTCAATGCACCATCACTGACCTAATTACCAATGATATCAAATGTCTTGTCAGACTCTAACCCTAGCAACTTGTCTTTGTCTAGGTTAGCTCTTGTCTAATGAATCTTGTAAAGTTTTTTGAATGAGTTGCTCAGGCTGATGTCTGTGGACAAGCTGTCCATATAGTGTATTTTAACCTTGCTAAAGTATTTGATACAATAACACTTGCATATATGATAAGTTGAAATTGCTCCAAATGAACCCATTTAATGTCAGATGGGTAGCAATCTGGCTTACAGACAACAATTACCCAGCAAGAGTTGGAGGGTGTGTCCTCAGAGCATAAAGGTGACCAGAGGAATTATGTAGAGGTATGTGCTAGGACCTGTGTTGTTCAGCATCTACTCCTCAGATCTCAACTTATCAAATAGGGATTTCTGTTTAATAAGGTTTGAAGATGACTGCAAGATAAGAGTTGCCTTCATGCCCCCCTTTAACATACAGGTACAACAGTACCTCACAGTTGGTGTACTAAAAATGAACTCAAGCTCAGTGTCAGAAAGTGCAACATTGTTGCATTTGGTAAACACCCCTAGCTCTAGCTTATAGCACAGATAACATACCACTTTAAAATGAAAGGGTTGTGACAGAGCTGGTTACTTGGGTGGACATCCTACCATGTTGCAGCAGTGGTTAGGAAATTCTTTTATATTGTACAGCTCATAGCAAAAAGTATTTCTTCTTTGTACTCATCACTGAATACAGTGCCTTCTTTTGGGTGTACCTGACCAAACATATCAAGAGATTGGAAAGACTTCAGAAGATTTTATCTGAAATTAAGAAAGACTGGAGGCTTTTTCCCTGTACTCAGTTTCATAAAGACTCCTAAGGGGCAGTCTGTGTCTTGCTTATAGAGCCACAAGAGATCCAGTAGTCGTCCAAGAACACTTATGCCTCGATAAGACAAACAATCCAGCTAACACAAAAACTCCCTGGATCATTTTGTTAAAGAACCTACAAGGAACAGAATATGCTTGCCTAGTGCTAGCACACTTTGCACCTGTAAGTACAATCTATTCCAAACCTATTCCACCCTTGTGTAAAACATATTCTGAGATCAATGGTCCCTGAGTGTACATTGGAGGACCCTCCTGCAATATTATTGTTCATTAAGATAAATATGTGTGAGATGGGATACAGCTGTCACTATGGAAAAAAAAAAGAGGAGGTGACTATTGGACTGATGGTTCTAAATCTGCTCCAGCAAATAAATTAGACCAAGAGAAGGGATAGATTTGTCATCTAGTGGCCTACTCCTTTTTTTAAACAAACTTCCTCTCCATGTTAAGCAGTTGGACACACTCTTGGGCTTCAAAAGGTACAAGACATGTGGATGGTACTCATAAGTTAATTCCTGGTATGACTGGTCTAACTCCTTGAAAACAGAGGCAAGGCCTAAGGTTAGGTATGGGTAAGACAGAAATGGCCTCATGCCTTTGCTGCCTTGTAACCCCTATGATCCTATCACCCTTTGAAAAAAGAAATACTAAACTCTTAAAATACATTTTTTGCAGATGGGCAAAAACAGTGTATTTCCCACAACCCCTGCAACTTATTTTATACCATCTCTGAGACTGCACTTCAGTAGAGAAAGGGCAAATTCCAAATTTCCACTGTACCACAGTCTCATACATGCAAAGACTGGCAAAATGTGATAACTGTATTTTCAAAGTATTTTGCCAATCTTTAAATTATTGAAACAACTGACAGCTGAAACATATACATATCTATCTATCTATCTATCTGTCTGTCTGTCTGTCTGTCTGTCTGTCTGTCCGTCTGTCTATCTATCTATCTATCTGTGTGTGTGTGTGTGTGTGTGTGTGTGTGTGTGTGTGTGTGTGTGTGTGTGTGTGTGTGTGTGTGTGTGTGTGTGCATCTATGGCTTAAATGCATTTGTTCAAATACAAACAATGTCAGCAGTTGTTAGTGGCTGATGTTAGGATTTATTGTAAAGCAATGTCAAACATTGTTTTTAGTGAAAAAACATCTGTGCAGTGGAGGAAATGGGGATGACAGCATGTGTGCAAGTGTTTGTAGGTTAGGTTAGAATTAGGGCTGAGTCAGGGAACAGACAGTGTTATGCATGTTTGATGTCTTGTATGTATGTCTGTTTGGAGTGCTGTTAGAGAAAGGGGTCTCATAAGCTACTGTGTATGGTTAGGGTGTGTATGAGTTTATATGTAAAGATTTAGGCAGATGACTGTTGCAAAATGAACCTTTAGTGCATTTGGTAGGGATTTGCTTTATTTTGCATAGGGAATTAAAATACATGCCAAATGTCACTCTAGGCAAGGTAAATCTTAACACCTTCTGGCCTGTTTTGCATGTAGCAAAAGTGATACCAAATATACCTTAACTGCAGAATAACTCAGACCTTGATCAAGAGTATGGACCAGAAACTGCAATACTGATGAAGTTATAGTGGAAAAAGGATTGAGTCCCTAACTAGTGGTCCTTAAATACATTTTTGTCTATTTATTTCTGTAAACCTTTCTAGTGGAGGGTTCTGTGCAGTTGGGGTGATCTAGATGACCCTTGGATGGTAAGCAGGGTCTCTTTTTATCAATGGAACCTGATAATCCATGCAATAAGTTTGAATTACTAAAAATTTGGGTGAGGCTTACCAGACAGATAGGAAACTGTAAGGTCTGAGGAGTAGAGATTTCTCTGGAAGAAGAGGCCACACTATGGAGGAATCATTCTTGTGCGGACCTGTATGGAATTATAAGATTGACCTGGCCTTGTGTTATTTGGCTTGCTGTAAAAAGTATCATCATAAAGGGAAATGGGAAGAAGACCTGAGTGCCCTGGGCAGTCTTCCCAAGGGGAGTGAAAGAGAAGTAGCTGCTGCATTTGGTATTGGGAGGGAAAACAAGAGGGTTGCAGCAAACCTTGCCCTAGTGAAGAACAAAAGTATTTGTCACCAACTGACTGAGGGACCAGAGGTGAGACATCAGTAAACAAGTGCTGAGCTTGACCATATTATTGAGTGGAAAGCAATCACACCTTGAGCGAAGGAGTCTTGTAAAGCCTGCAAATTAAGAAGGAATGCACTCATGTCTTAGTCACTGGTAGGTAAACAGACCTCTTACTGTGACCAAGTCCCTTGGGTCATCTGCCCTAAAAATGCTCCCTCTCCCCATGGCAGAAGCATCTGTTTTGGTCATCACAGTTGGAGAAGGGAGGGGAAGGGACTGCCCCGAGAGAGACTGTCTTGGAAAAGCCACCATAGAAGATACTGACAGGATACTCATGAAATATATTTTGGAGAACATATTCTAATATCACTGGACCCTGAGTGTACATTGAAGGACCCTTCAGCAGTATTATTGTTGCCATAATATAAAGAACCTTTTAGGGGGGATAAAGGTGTCACTATGGAAAAAAAAAACAATAGGAGGAGGTGAATATTAGACTGAAGGTTTTAAAATGTGAACGGTGAAATGCTGGCAGTATAGTTATTTGTCTCTAGGTGGTAGCCAGTGAGCAACTGAGATACAGGTCTTTACGTCCAATGGCAGCCAATGAAAATGTGCTTGCAATGGCTCTAGCTGTGTACACTTATATGCTCAAGGGCTGAAACAATTCCAGTAGATATTCCCTTTCTTTTATTTATGACTCCCTTTTCAAGGCTGAAAGGAGCCAATTGTCTTGATAAGGGAAAATCTAATCAGTTTCAGCATTAGATGAGGTATAACAGCTGCCATACATTTGAAGAGAAGCACAGTGAGATCAAACAGGCATGCTCTAAGCAGGTACTTATTTGTTCCCACACTGAAGTGTAAGAACTTTGTGGATGTCTTGGTTAACATTATGCATAGGCAGAATCAATATACTGAGCAAAGTGCTTCCATGGAAACAAAACAATAATCAAAAAGGAAGTGTTGGTTTCCAGCACCATAGTTATACCATAAAGTTATTAAAAATCACTTCAGATCATGCACTTTTGTCACATACTTCAGTTGTGAGATTCTGAAAAGCTACAATGCATAATGTCACTGCATGAGTTGCTGCATCTACTGCATTATAGAGCAGTTGTCTGGAGAGGTTGCTAATACTTGCCAAGAATGCCAACTGGGATACTAACTTGTGTTGTATATTCCCACGCATCATTAATTTTAGCATTTGTATGCTGTTCTTTTTGCAAATGACACACTAAATTTGAGTCCTGGTGTCAGGAAGTTATGGGTTCAAATAGAGAAAGTACATGATACTTATACATGCTTGCCAAAGTGGTCCACCATCCAAGATGTTATGTCAATGGGTGGAATACTGGGTTGGGTACAGAATATGTATGTGATGACTCCTTAGAGATATCCACCAGTCCTGAAGATTGCTTTTGCAGCATCGCTAAACACTTGATGATTAATGCCAATGGTCTCAGCACTGAGGATACCTGTAGCTAAAATGACCCCAGAGCTAGAAGGATTAGCACTGAATTTATCTGATCATGTCTTAGTACAGAGGTCAATGTTAGCACCTAGGATGGCTTCAGTGACAAGAACTTGATCACCAAAGTGGCTGACACCAACAACAGCCCAGGAGCCGCTAGGATATAGAGGTTGCTGCTAACTCACCAGTGCTGAACATCTGCACTCTATTGACCTTCAGCACTGATAAACCTGACACTGGTAACACCAGGGTGGAAGGACATGATGCTGAAGACAAAGTCAGACTTAGGGCTGAATTTGAAATTGCTAGAAAATATATATAAAATAGAATGCAATTGCCTGACAGAAGTTTAAGAGAAACCAACAAATAAACTGTTTTTACTTTAGCAAACATTGTTCACAATGGTACAGAATTAAGGGATCTGAAGTAAACCACTTTTAGAAATTCTAAAAGGATTGATTGAGAACCTCAGAGAAAAGCTTTGAGTATCACAACCAATGAGCCTGAGGGCATCACTTGTGGAAATATGGCAAATATAATCTGGAGAGATGAAGAGTTGTAAAGCATTATGGGAGATGAGAAACAATTTCTGAGCCCAGGACAGTTTTAATGTTGTAAAACAACTGCTGCCTGTGGTGTTACTGTTAAGTAAATAGACTGTATCATGTAAGACCTTCCAATTTTGTCATCTTCATTAGCATGGATAGACTAATGGTGGTAACTTGTTTAATGCACTTTTTGACATGAGAATACCTCTTCTGGTTGGTTTCCTACAAAATCTTTCAACTTCCTTATCGGCTTCTCTGTGATATGGGAATTAGTTCCCCTTCTTCCCCACTTCCAAATGAGCTAGTCTTCTCTTGTAGTGCATCACAACCAGAGAACATCTTGCCTTTCACCATTAAATCAGCATGTTTGCTTGCTTAGTTCACAGCCCCCAGCAAAGACTATCTGCAGTTCATTAAGATCTTTCACTCTGACTGCTTCAGCATCCTTCTTTCAGCAAATATCTGCTACTTAATTTCATTGATACAGCAGGAATATATCAGATTTAAGTGCTTGTGTTTATTTTTTAATTAGAGCATTGGCTACTTGTATATCATCTTTTTTTGAAAAATACTTTTGTAGCAATCTGTTTACTATCATCAAGCCTTATGCAGTAACTATTCTTTTTCAGTGTTTGCCAGACTCCATCACAATGAGACTTCCATAAACCATAGAAAACTCCTTCAAACTTGCCTTCATAAAAAAGTACTCTGGCACCACTGACTCACTGGTACAGAGATGGGATACCTATTTGTAAACTATGAAGCTAAAGAGGCAGTAAGGGTGGTCTTGAAAGGCTGACGACCAGCTTGCCTTCTTCAGGAGGAAGGCATGTTTTTTCAGCATCATACTACTCTCTGGTGAATAAGAAATGGCACAGGGTCGTGTGTGTGTGTGTGTGTGTGTGTGTGTGTGTGTGTGTGTGTGTGTGTGTGTGTGTGTGTGCGCGCGCACGTAGGAGGGGTAAGGTCAATGTATAAGGTCAGCACATCATGTTTGGCAACATATATGTACTTGTGTCATATCACTACATATTTTGATGTTTTGGTCCTCAAGAAAAACAGCAGGACACAGAAAAAAAATCCTTGCTGCAAGGATGGATGATACTGTAAAGGGATACTGCAGTCTCCTCTCTCTCTCTCCTTCCAAATGACATGATTGCTTCTTCAAATGTGCACCCAGGAAAAAGTGCTAACATCTGTCCTGCTGGGGGGCAAGGCATTCTGTTTCAGCTGGAAATCAAATGTTTGAAGTTGAAGCACCTGCAGTGAGGGACAAAAAATATTACACTGATCCTCCATATACAAGATGTTTCAGTATACAGAGGAAAGAGCCTAACCAACACACACATATACAAACTTAAAGTAACATCATTTGTCTTACCTTTCTTATTGATCTACAGACTAATACATATAAACATATTGTTTGACTATTATGCTCCTGCATTTTGGCTAATCTCATATGAAGTAGTTCATAGTTTAAATATATAACCTTTTTTACAAACTAGCTTGGGATTCCTTTAAAATAGGGGTTGGCTTCTCCAGGGAAGATGGCTTCATGATTTGAAAAGTGCATATAAATTTGCTCCTCCAAACCCACCCTGACATTACAGGGTGGCATACAGAGAGATAGAGAGGTGGATCAGGGAATCACATATATTATCCAGAAAAAAGTTTTTATGTCCCTTTTGAACACACAGACTGGTTCAATGATGTGGTTATTCTGAGCTACAACCAGTATGTACTTCCACAACCTGTTGATACTAAGCTAAAGTTCTAAGTGTCTCTGGCTGGGCTCATAATTCCAAGTATGCATGCATTGCAGCTTAATACCACCCCTTCCTCAGATGGCACCCCTGCTAAATGATGTGACCTACTTCTTCCTCCAGAAATAAACAAGCTGGAATCAACTGTGCACTCTCATCCCTCCATGGACAAGTAACCAGTTTTATGAATACAAGCTGAAATGGTTATATAGTACATACTTAGGGTTAAAACTCTCTGTATTGTGAAATTTGCTTTACTTAATTGTTACTTGTCTGATCTATATGCACTATTTTAATTCTAAGTTATATTTTCTCAAGACATTTATTTATTTATTTGTATTTGTTTTCCAGAGTGATCTCCATGGACCTTTTTCAGAGTCTGAAAAAAAACAGGAAGAAAGAAATACATAACAATCATTTAATAATTCCAAATGTTGACTTGCACTGGCAGTACACTTTATTGATATGATAAGAGGAAAGAGAAGACAGGGAGAGAAGGAGAAAGAAAAGCATGAGGTAATGTAACTTTTCAAGCCATGGTATAGAATTATCCATGATGAATATGGTCATAATATCAAGCTCAGGTCAGGGACTGTAGGTAAGTACAGTTGTATACACTTACCATAAATGTAGCTGTTCAAGTGTATTCACTGTTCAGTCATCACATGTGGGTGATCACTGCTGAGTAGCCCTCGGCCAGCCTGAATACCAGAGTAAAGAGTATTCCTCCTGCATCAGCTGCAGGTCATCAGGGGCTGATGTCAGGTCATCAGTGGTATAAAGCAAGGCAGCCAGTGCCATTACATCAGTTTTTCTTGCCCCAACCTATAGAAGCCCTGCTCAGAAGGCCTGAGGAAGGCTAACCTGGGGGATGCCCTTAGGTATAATTGGCATGAAGGATACAGAAAGAGAAATAGAGGGGGAAGGAGGGAGGTAAAATAGGAGTGCAACAGTGAATACACTCGAACAGCTACATTTATGGTAAGTGTACACAACTGTACTATGCTCTTCATGTTTCACTGTTGCAGTCATCACTTGTGGGAAGATTCCCAAAGCTGAAGGCAGGGTGGAAAGAAGAAGGAAAGGAACAGAAGAACAGGTTTGCACTGCTCTAAGCAGAACCTAGCATATCCTGCAGGACTGCAGAGGCAAAGCCTGCCCGGGTTTTGGAAAAGAGGCAATTGGTAGTGTTTGATGAAGGTGTGGACGGAAGTCCAAGTGGCAGCGTCTAGGATGTCCTTGGTAGGGGTGCCCCTGAGGAAAGCAGTGGAAGTAGCTGCTGACCTAGTGGAATGGCTTCAGACAAGCTTGAGAGGAATTTTTCCATGGAAGTGGTAGGAGAATTGGATACAGTGGGATATCCATTTAGAAATGATCTGCTTGGAAATAAGTTTCCCTCTGCCCCTGGGGCAAAGCTGACCAGCAGCTGGTCAGTCTTTCTGAGAGACTTGGTTCTATCTGGATAGTATCTAAGCTGTCTGTGTACATCCAGTGAATGAAGGATTGTTCCCCCTTATTTTGAGGGTTAGGAAAGAAGGTAGGAAGATGGATAGCCTGATTCAATGTCATGTCAGATACCACTTTAGGCATAAAAGAGGGGTTAGTTCTAAAAGACACCCTGTCTGCATGGAGGATAATGAAGGGTTCAATGGCCATGACAGCCTGCAGCTCGGAAACCCTCCTGGCAGAGGTTATGGCCAGCAGAAAGTCAATCTTCCAAGAGAGGTGTTTCAGCTCTGCTGAAGCAGCTGGTTCAAATGGGGTAAAGTCAATTTTTCCAAGACATAGTTCAGGTCCCCAAGCAGGGGTGGGTGGCCTTCCGAGTGGGCTGATGTGTGAAACCCCTCTAAGGAATTGTTTTAGTAGGTGTTAGGAGAACAAAGGTTGCTCTGTATGGGAATGGGCAGAGATAGCTGAACAAGGAGTTTTGATGGAAGAGTAAGATAATCCTTTTTGCCCTAGCTCTGCTAGGTAGTCCAGAATCAGAGTGAGGGGAGGCAAGGGAGCTGCTTGTACCCTTAGTTTGGCACCAGGCATTGGATCTTTTCCATTTTGTAGAGTAGGATTTTCTGGTGCTGGGACTCCTGGCCTCCTTAATTACATCCAGGACCTGCTTGCTCAGTGGTGAGCTGGTATCTGCCTCAGGGGTATAAGCCATGCAGATAGGCTGAGAGTTTGCAGATTGGGATGCAGTACTGACCCTTTTTCTTGGGGCAGAAGTCCTTCTGTGAGAGGCAGGTTACTGGGTGGCTCCTTGGTCAGGCTGAGTAGCAAGGGGTACCAATCCTGCCTGGGCCAATTTGGAGCAATGAGTATAGCCCTTGGCCCTTCCTCCCTGATCTTTAGCAGTGCCCTTGGGATCATAGGCAAGGGGGGAAGGCATAGACAAACAGGTTGCCCCAGTGGAAGTGGAGCTCGTTCACCTTCCAGGCTCCTGTGTGGAACACCCTGGTGCAGAACTGGTCCAACTGTCTGTTCTCTATGGATACAAGAGGTCTACCCCTGGGGTCCCCCATACTTGGATGATGTTGAGAAAGGTCTCCTTCTGGTCCAGGACACTTCTGCTGAGGTGGTCTGGCAGGGTGTTGTCCTCCCCTGGGATGTATTGGGCTATCAGATAAAGGCCCATCTTAGAGGCAATCTGCCAGAGAAACATGTCTAGATGACAAAGTGGGTAGGAGTGTATTCTCCCTTGGTTGTTGATGTACTGCATGACTGTGGTATTGTCTGTTTTGATGAGGAGCACCCCTGGTTTAAGGTGGCTCTTGAAGGCTGTGATAGCCCTGAGTATTGCCATAATTTCCTTCAGGTTGATGGGGAGGTCTAGGTCTTTGAGGTCCCAGGTGCCTTGGGTGCACAAGTCTCCTAAGTGGGCCCCCAGTCTGTGTCTCAGGCATCCATGGTGATAGTCTGGCCATGGGGAAGAATGAGAAAAGGTAAGCCCTTGTTCAGGGTACAGATGTCTGCCCACCATAGGAGTTCCTCCCTTAAGCAGGGAATCAGAGGCAGTTGTAGTTCCAGTGACCGAGAGTGTTGGCACCATAAGTTTTTTTAGGTACCACTGCAGTTTTTTTATGTGTAGTCAGGCCAAGGGCACCAACAGGATGCAGGATGCCATGTACCCCAGAGCTTGCAGGAACTTCCTTGCCATGAGGTGTGTCATATGAGCTAATTGGGTGAAGTATTGTGGCAGAAAACTGTGTTTTTCTGGAGATAGGAAGGCTCTTTGGGTGGATGTGCCCGGGAGAGCTCCCAAGAAGGTGATCTGTTTTGTGGGCTGGAAATGGGATTTTTCTATGTTGATAGTAAATCTCAGAGAGATAAGGAGGGTTTGGACAAAGTTGAGGTCCTGCAGGAGCTTTTTCCTGCTGTCTGCCTGGATGAGACAGTCATCCATATAGGGGTAAAATTGTATGTTTTTCTGCCTGCAGAAGGCAATGACAGGGGCCAGGCATTTGGTGAAAACCCTAGGATCATTAGATAAGCCAAAGGAAAGAGCAGAGAACTGAAAGTTTTGTGAGTCTACCTTGAAGCGAAGGAACCTTTGGCAGGATTCCCATAAAAGAATATGGAGGTAGGCATCCTTTAGATCTAGAGTAACTAGCCAGGCATTTGGAGTCATCATGGGCAAGAGTTTTTGAAGTGCAAGCATTTTGAGTTTTGGCACTAGCAGGGAAAGGTTTAGTGTGGATAGATCTAGAATAGGGCACCAAGTGCCCTCTTTCTGGGTACCAGGAAGAATCTTGAATAAAACCCTTTTCTGGCTTGTTCCTTAGGTACAGACTCCACTACTCCTTGAGCACAGAGTTTCTGAATTTGGCAGAGGGGCTCTACCCACTGATTTGCTGGTATGTCTGGGTACCCTGTTAAGTTTGGGTTCTCTTTGAATGAGAATCGGTATCCATGGGAAATGATTTTTAGGACCCACTGATCTGCTGTGATGGTTTGCCAGTTGTCTTTGAAAAGGGATAGCCTTCCTCCTAACCTTGTGGGGGGGGGGGCAGAGGGGGGAGGTGGAATCATTGTGAGTCCTTAGGGTAGGGAGTGGACATAGAACTCTCTGCCCTGGGGGTTGTAGAGGTCCATTGTCTGGGCCTCTGCTTGCCTTGCACTTGCGGCTGGGGGTTCTGTCCTTGCACCTTTTCCTTTGCCCAGGGTTGGCTTGGGAAGGAAAAGACCAGTGTTTAGTGGGAAAGTTCCTGCTGAATCTGAGAAGTTGGACCTGGAGGAAATCTTTTACTGTCTGCATTGACATGGCCTTACCATCCATTTACTTGATCACCTCCTCCACCTTAGATCTAAACAAGCAGTCCTTATCTAGGGGGACATCTAGCAGTTTGGATTTAACATGATTAGGCAGAGGTTGCTCTTTCAGCCATGCGTGTCTCCTAATGACTGACCCCACAACAGCAGTCCTGCTAGAGGCTTCTAGGGCATCGAATCCACAGTGGAGGGAATGCTTTGCCACTTGAGAGCTGGAGTGTAAGAGCTCTCCCAGTTCTCCGGAAGTTGAACTGTCTGGCAAGGAGGAAATTTTATGCTTTAATAGATCCAGCATATGCTGCTCATGTTTAATCATATGGAACTGGCAGTTAAGAGCTCTGAAACCTAAGGTAGCTGAGGTGTATACCTTTTTTACCCCATCTGTCTAGGGCTCTGCTATCCTTTTCAGAAGATGTTGGATTTTTGGAGGAACTGGCCCTAGCCCCTTTGGGTCCCTGGGCGATGACCTCTGGGTCAGCTGTAGTGTTTTTAAACAAATATTTGTGAGTGTCTGGCACCCTGTAATACCTGTCTGGCTTCCTGGGTGTAGGAGGCAGGGCATCAGGTGTGAGGCTAGACTCCATAAAGACATCCTCTACCACATCCAAAATGGGAGGAATGCCTAAAGGTTGATGCTGGGGTAAGTCCAGAAACTCTTAGTCTCTTCTTAGACTGGGGTTAGTCCTGAGATTCCCAATGGAAGTGTTCCCTGAGGGTGTGTAAGGTCTCTCCAAATGATAGGTCCTTGGGGGGGTGCAGATGGGATGGAATCCTCTGTATCAGAATCCTCAAAGGTTGTAAGGGGCTGCTGTTCATTGTCTGAATCCAGAAAGTCTGATTCTTCAGTGTCAGGTTTTGAGAGAATCCCTGGGGAAAGGTCCCTTTTTGTTTTGGCTGAAGTAGTCTGGTTACCCCTGATGAGTGTGATCAGATCCTCAGCCATCTTAAGAAGCTGTTGTGGCTGAGCAGGTTGGGCTTGAGGAAGATGGCAACTGGAAATTGTTTTTCTAGGAGTGGCCTTGCTTTTAGGCCTCAGTGTTTCAATGGGCCTGGGTGTGGTTGTGGCTGGCGGCATGGCCGTTGGTCTTTGTCTGGCATCGGTTATCCGAAAGGCCTCCTTGGAAGCAAGTGCCTGCAGAGCGGCTCTGGACCCAACCACGGGGCTGACAACTGAAAACTCGACAGGTGTAGTCTGATCCAGCGGCGTACCTGACTCTGAATGTGTCTCGGTAGAGGCCTGCGGTGGCTGTGCAGATGTTGTCAAGGGCTACGTAGACACCTCACTGAATTCCACTATGCTAGTGGCTGACTTTGGGTTAGACTGTTCTGAAGGCCTAACTTTTTGTGGTCTGTCCCTTTCTTTGTTTTTCTCTTTTTGGGGATATCGACTGGAGGCTGACTGATGAATGCTACATTGTACTGTGAAGGACTCTCTTTAAAATGTCTAGCTACAAATTCTGCTCTATGGCAGATGGTCCTAGCATTAAAGACAGCACAGGACTGATGTCTGGGGACATTGTGGTCTGGGTCTAAACAGGTTACACAATGGTTATAGAAGTCTCTGTGTGATAATTGTTTTCCACAGTGGAGACAATTATTTACTTTTTTGGACATTGGTTAGAGCAAAAAAAGGATTCCCAATGGAGTACTTAGCTTTAGTCATTTTCTTCTTCACTCTGGCAACGACCGACCAATGCACATGTAAATTGCTTCTGCTTCAGGCTCCATGGCAAGAAAGACTGATGTAATGGCATCGGCTGCCTTGCTTTATACCACTAATGACCTGATGTCAGTCCCTCGCGACCTGCATCCAATGCAGGAGGGACACAATTTACCCTGGTATTCGGGCCAGCTGAGGACTACCCAGCAGGATAACCCACAAGTGATGACTGTAACAGTGAAACACAAAGAATATCTCCACTTATATTTCTATTATTTCCTTATATATCCTGTTTGGTGTTTCATTCAGCAGGATATAGCTTGTTATATCAAGCATAAGAAGAAAAAAACTATTTTCTTTACAGTGTTAAGCAGGCAATACATTATGAGGCATGCACAAGTGAAACTGATACAGTCCTTGAGCAAGAAAATTTAATGTTACACCATATTTCTATGACAGTCATGCTAATTACTGTTCTCTGTTTCTTATTTTTTTGTTCAAGTCCTTTTGCTTATTGTTTAGGGTCGCCACTTGGGCTCTCTATTGACATATTCTTTCCCCTGAGATGAGAGACATATAACCTATTTGCTCTCATTTTTGTTCTCCCTAAAACAAGAGATGGAAGCTTTGCTATGATCTGTGATGAGAACTGGGACTTCTTTGCTGTTAGTCTTAAACCCCGCACCCCCATTTTGACTTGCATGTCATGCTTGCATCATGCTATGACACATACTCTTCCTGACTGCAAGTATAGGTTGCAATTCTTCCTGTCAGATAGTTATGGTCCTTATACCCTAATGTGGACAACATGTTTTGTTCAGTCCAGCCCCACTTCCCCATACCAGCTCCGAGTTGCTAATCCAACTCAGATTATGTTGGTCGTAGTCAGGGCATTATCTGTCTGTGCCACCAGAGCCACGGATGTAGCCAGAAGTTTACATTTTGTACTCAACCCATATACTGTTGCCTCCACCACCTACCTATGTTTAAATAATTTACTCAACCCTCAAAATGTTGTCTCTATAGATTTGGGATTTTTGTCCGTTGCCTCTTGTAACTATACAGACGTTATTACTAGAGGCCTGTTCCAGTCACATAAGCATGCTTTATATAGCTCTATACAGCATACACTAGTTTGGACCATTCTAAACATTCTCTCATCTTTGATCCATAAAGTTTCTAAGAGGTGTTCAGAAAAAAATGTACTCATTTGAGTACACTGCATATACCTAGCTAAACCCTTGGCCAGAGCTGTTTAAAATGCTAATAGAACTCGAGTGATTTGGGGCATAATCAAGGATATAGACTTTTTTATTTTTTATTTATTTATTTAACATTTGTTAAAGACTTCTATGTAGATATTGCCTGCAGTTGTCTCCTTTATGTTGTATCCTGTCATATTGCTGCAGCTTAATAAGAAATTAAATCAAAGTTTTGTAGTGAAAATGCTTATTTTTGTTATACTTCTCCTTAAATCTAAT